>NW_020229640.1:0-36752 GCF_003227725.1 Camponotus floridanus
GACTTATCTCCGCTCCGTACAAGCGTGGACAAGGGATTCTCAAACTAAGCTCAAGAGAAAAAAAAAACGTCGAAAAAACATTTAAAAATGCCTACGGGCGTACAACTAACGTGGCAATTGGAACAATTTGCGAAACGTAATGCGATACCTTTCTTTCGAGGTGTTTTCCATGCGCAATAATTTACCGATAAGCGGGCGTACGAGCGAAACGAATGAGTATCGTTCCAATTTGGCATGACGATTGATGGTCCCGGTACTCATTGGGTAGCGTACGCAAAGAGGGACAGATCGTGTCGTTATATTTTGACAGTTTTTGAAATCTTCCTCACCACCCAAGAACTTGTACGATTATTTCGTACGAGTGAAAATTGAAACAATTACACATCTTATCGAAGTTATAATCAGAGTAATCTGTGGACAGTTGTGTTTAAAATTTCTTCAAACGGATCAATTAAAGCTGGAACAATCCATCGTCATGACTCAGTATTCTTCGAACATGTCACTGCACTTACGTTGACGTGGCATGAATGCAGCGTTCCTCTTGCTTGTTAAGCTAGTTCCGTCCGCTATAGAGGTTTGACCGATGCCGAGTTACGAGCGTCGGCATTAACAGGATTTGAAACTTATTGCATCAGGGGGAGCGATTGCCTGAACGGTGAATTTTTTTGAATAAATAAGATTTTATTTTCTCGCACACGACGACAGGAATAGTACGATTCCGAAGGTATCGTAGACGATTGGCACCGCCATAAAATATGTAGTTATCCAAACGCGGCATTTTGCGTAGGATGAACACCGTTCTAGAGATGTTGCAGAACGATGTATGATGAGGGAATATCCAATTGTGCTCGCCGCAATCTACAATGGTATGCCTAAGCTGATAGCGAGAGCCAGTCGAAGATCAAAATGCGCCATCACCAGAGAATAAACTTTTACCAAAAACCCCCGACCAATGCAGTAAGGATCCCTTGGGCGTGTGGATCTCCGTCGTAGATCGTATATTGCAACCAGCGCAACAGGGCATGTGTATGAAATCAGGACGAACCTGTTAATATTATACAAACGTAAATATTATTCGTATAGAATGCAACGTGACTACTGGTGCGTACAGCAACGGCAATGCGCGTTACACACGATACATGAATTTTCACCGAGCGGTACCGCCATGATATAAGAATATCGGAAACGCCGGCACAGATCATTTATCTGGCCGATCGTTGTACGGAGCATTACGGATTTAACAATACGTATTGTGGATCAAGAGGTCGGATTGCTCGATTTTACGAGGAGAGGAAATTACCATAAGATTGCATATACGGCGGCGACAAACATTAGTATGCTTGTACTGAACGAAGACGGAGCACGCGAGAGACAAATTACTTTACGCGGACAATACCATTGCAGTAAGGCGAAGCCAGTATCGGGTGACAATAATAAGATTGCCGGTTAAAAAGAAGCTGAGACGCGTTTGAATCGTGAATTTTTGAAATCATTGGGATTCATCGTTACGAAGATATGATTGATGTTTTGAATATCGGAGGTGAGCCAGTCTTTGAATGATCGCATCGTCAAGATTGAGACTCTTACGGTACAAATTCCGGTACGCCAATACGACGCTTGGATACAGCGACGAAATACGAATACCTATACAACATCAGGATTATATACACGTTACCGTGACGAAAGCTCTTCTTTTACATCGAGGGAAGATATTAAGTGCGTAAAGCGAATGATGAAATGAAGGTTGTATTGGGAAACAATTGCGTCGCATTCATGTTTGATGAGCTTCGATACGGTAACTCGACGGAGTAGAGGCATTGATCGCAACAGAAATGTTGGAATAACATCGACGCTCAAAAATTATGTCTCTCTAACGCACCAGAAAAGTATAAACTTGAAGAATGCATCGTGGGATTTGACGTACAACGGTGACAAAAATTATTTCAACTTTTGCGTGCCGCTCAACATGTTGCTGGGTTTTTGCGAAGATTATAAACGCGTTGTGATTAACGCTCGTCACGAATTGATTTTGAAACGTTCGCGCAACGATAATAATTGTCTATTCGGACATCCGTCGTCGGAAGCTGAGATTGAATTACTCAAGATACAGTGGCGTATGCCTCATGTAATATTGAACGAGATTAATAAATTATCAATGTTGCGAATGTTGGAAAGCGGACGATATTTGAACATGAGTTTCCGATCTTGGGATCTATACGAATTTCCTCTGTTACATAGCACGACCAAACATTCGTGGACCGTGAAAGCCGCCTCCCAGCTAGAGAAACCGCGATACATGATCTTTGCACTGCTAACTGGTAAAAAGAATTCGGTGTCACAAGATGTTACATTGTTCGATAACTGCAAATTGACCAACGTTAAACTCTATTTAAACTCGGAATTTTATCCCTACGATGATTTAAATTTAGATTTTGAAAAAAATAGATTCGCCGTCCTATTCGACATGTACTCTCGTTTTCGCAAATCTTATTACGGATGCGATAATAGCACCGCTCTATTAACCATTCCAAAATTTCTACATTGCGGTCCTCTAGCGGTCATTGATTGCTCGCGACAAAACGAGTCTGTCAAAACTGCTACCGTGGATGTGAGAATAGAGTTTGAGTGCAGGGAAAATATACCTGCGAATACTACCGCCTATTGTCTCATCTTGCACGATCGGGTTGTCGAATATAATCCATTGACTAATGTAGTCCGCAAAATTACATAGGTCAGCAAATATCCCCTCCATTGCACATGAAGAAAAATATAAAAGTTTGAGATGTTTGACGATCGACATCAGTCTGCGATCGGATCTTATCATCATGGCCAACGTTTGTGGATATGCAAGGATTTATTGTTGGGAAAAATTTTGTCGTGAAGGAAGCTGCGGTTTTGAGAAATACTTTCTCATTACATTTTTACATGCCCGGTACCATGGTACATGCTCACAAAATCTGAGAGATGCCAAGTTTTATGGCTGATTAAAAACCACCATGGATTATCGTGGAATGATGGACACGTTTCATATTGGAATTCGAAACGTTTAATCACGACGGCGGTGATGGGTGCAACGGAGGAGGATGATGCATCACCTCTCGTGTACGTTAAAGGCCATGAAAAGCGACAATGGTTGGCCGATATACTGGACAATGATGTGAGAAACGATGTGATTATCGAAACTTTGGATGCAGACTATGAGGATGTAGCTTCTTTAAATAAGTTAGATGATAAGAATACTATGCGTTGTGAAAATCATGTAAAAAATTGCGCTCTACAAAATGTATTTAAAATTTATAATTGGTGGTTGAAACATCATGATGATGATTCTTTGAATCTATATTTATAATAAATTGATGATGCGATATATTTTTATCGTCTTTCTTATTCTCTCCTTTTTTTCCTCATCCCTATCTATGCATGTGTGCAGTATCGTGTTTCCATACGTGACACAGCTGCCACAGATATTGTATTTCGATACTACATTGTGATGCATTGTAATACATTGTAATATTTGTTTGATAAGTGAATATAGTTTTGCGTTCAATTACCGTTCGTTTCTGTTTGATGAGCATTCAATTACCGTTCGTTTCCGTTCGTTTCCGTTCGATGAGCGTTCGTTTCCGTTCGATGACCGTTCAATTACCGTTCATTTCCGTTCGAAGAGCGTTCACTTACCGTTTGTTTCCGTTCGAAGAGCGTTCATTTCCGTTCGAAAAGCGTTCAATTACCGTTCATTTCCGTTCGATGATCGTTCAATTACCGTTCGATGAGCGTTCGAAGAGTGTTCAATTACCGTTCATTTCGGTTCGAATTACCGTTCAATTACCGTTCGATGACCGTTCAATTACCGTTCATTTCCGTTCGAAGAGCGTTCGAAGAGCGTTCAATTACCGTTCATTTCCGTTCGAAGACCGTTCGATGACCGTTTGACGAGCGTTCGATGAGCGTTCATTTCCGTTCGATGACCGTTCGATTACCGTTCGATTACCGTTCGTTTTTCGTTCAAAGAGCATTCAATTACCGTTCGATGAGCGTTCGACGATCATTTGTTTCCGTTCAAAGAGCGTTCAATTACCGTTCGTTTCCGTTCAAAGAGCGTTCATTACCGTTTGACGGTCGTTCAATTACCGTTCGTTTTCGTTTGATCGGTTGATGCATTACATTATATCGTGCTAATTTGCATGGGAAGATGAATAGTTTTGTCTTACGACATGTTTTTGGCAAAGCGATAATGATACGTCCCTATTCTAAAGTTTCGTACCGAGAAGTTTGTCTGCTCGCAAAGTCGCGATATTAATATTATATTATATTATACCGCGCTGAGTTGCATGGGACCGGGTGTACTTTTGTCTTACGACGTGTTTTTGGCATGGTGATAATGCGACATCTCTACTATAAAACCTCGTGCCGAGACCTCGTTGCCTCCTCAGAAAGTTTCAGAGAGTGCGCGAGTAAAGTGAACAAGCAAATACATATTATAAAAAAATGGAGTATATCATGGAAAATTGCCCAGGGTGGAAGCAGGCATTTTCAGACATGTTGTGCGTCCTGCTGGTTAAACTGGTCTTCCATTGGAATGTGAGTATTGATTTTGTGAATAATTTATAAAAAATTATACATCTATTGTACATAATACTTATATTTTTTATTTTCTAGTCCCTATCTGAAGTCCGAATACCCGGCTTTATAAATATAGAGCAATGGGTTGCGGGCGGAGCGGTGGTGGAAGAGAAACGACTTCTCCTTCATGTGGGGTGACGCCCCGGAGAGTCCTCCAGATGAGGATGTATTCAACCTAAGGCGGCTCTTCGGGGAAGAGCCCTATATGGAGAAGGAGATTTGGGTGCCCGGGGAGATTCGGGCACCCAATGGTGTACAGAATGGGGAGCACAGATGTAAGTATTTTTATAAATTTTATTATAACTATATATATATTTTTTTTTCTGTTACAGGAGCGCCCCCCTCACCCGGCTCCCCTGCCCCCCCCCCCGCACCCCCAAATTATTTTTATTATTATATTATTTTATTATATTATTATTTTATTATTATATTATATTATTATTAATTATAATTTAAGCACATACCACACACACACACACACACACGCACGCACACGCACACGCGCGCCCACACGCGCACACACGCGCACGCGCACACACACACACACACACACACACATATATATACACACACACACACACACAATTGTAAATACACATTTTTAATAAAATTTATACTTTATATTTTGATTAAAAAACAATCTAATTATTTATGCGCCTCTCCATGCGTTCCCATCCTTGCGTCTCTCTTGCGTCTCTTTCGCGCTAGTTTTAAGTATTGTTATCTTTATCATACTTAGTTGTAAGTCTCGCGATATTATCGTTCTCTCTCGCACGCGCTAGTTGTAAGTCTTCGCGCTATCGTTCTCTCTTTCGCGCGCGCACTAATTGTAAGTCTCGCGTTATTATCGTTCTCTCTCTTGTACACGTCGTCTTGACGCTATCGTTCTCTCTTTCATATGCGTTCTCTCTCACTCGCGTTGTTCTTGCGCTATCGTTCTCTCTCGCACGCGTTGTTATTCTCGATATTATCGTTCTCTGTCTTTCGCTTAGAATATACTCGTTGTTCACTTACCTTTGCGTCGTCCTTCTCCCACCTATACGCCATCCTTGTTCCACGTTAACGCCATCCTTGTCGCACTCGTAGCACTGTCCTCTTCATACACTTTGCACTGTCCTTTTCCCATACGTTGCGCTGTCCTTCTCACACCACCGTTTTCTTTCCGCTGATCCCCCTTCACCGCGCGGACCCCCTCGTCCATCGCTCGCGCCGCGGATCCCCCTTCACTGCGCGGACCCCCTCGTCCATCGCTCGCGCCGCGGATCCCCTTTCCCCGCGGGTGACGTCACCCTCCGCGCGCCGCGGTTCCTCCTTCCCCGCGCGTGACGTCACTCCCCCCCGCACCGCGGTTCCCCTCGCGCCTCACCCCTCCTGAGAGGTCCTGGGTTAGAACTGACATAGTCCTCCTACTTATATATATTCATGAAATTTGAATTTTATATAAATAATTTAATAATTTATAAATTTTATTTAATTATAATTTTGCAAAATTTAAATTTAATGAAACAGAAAAATATTTAAGATAATTACATTTCTAAAGTAAAAATGATTAAATTAGTATTATATAAATATAATTAAAAATATTGAATTTATTATTAATAATTATTAAAATTTATTAAAGGAATTAGGCAAAATTGTTTAAATTAATAATAAGTGTTTATTAATTTAAATTTAAGTTCATCTGTTTAATAAAAACATAGTTTTATGAGTTTTATATAAAATAAATTCTGCTCCATGATTATAAAATTAAATTGCCGCAGTATACTGACTGTGCAAAGGTAGCATAATCAATTGTTTCTTAATTAGGAACTGGAATGAAGGATTGAATGAAATTTAAACTGTCTTTAATAAAATTTTAAAAATTTAAATTTTTAGTAAAAATGCTAAAATGGAATTATGGGACGAGAAGATCCTATAGAATTTTATATAAATTTTAGTTATTTATAAATTTTGAAGAAATTAGGATTTATATTTGATTGGGAGGATTATTAAATTTAAAGAACTTTAATAGAAAAAAACAATTTATGATTTAAATTTTAGAGTGATTAAGATTTTTATGTATAATTTTATGGAAGAAATAATTACCTTAGGGATAATAGCGTAATATTTTTAAAAAGATCTTATTGATAAGAATGATTGCGACCTCGATGTTGAATTAAAATAAAAATTAAATGGAAAAGTTTAATATTTTAGTCTGTTCGACTATTAAAATTTTACATGATTTGAGTTTAGATCGATGTGAGTCAGATCGGATTCTATCTATAATTAAGGAGAAATAATTTTGTAAAGGACTTTTGAAAGGACTTATTATTTAAAAATTTTTTACATAAAATGATTAATAATAATATGATATGATTGAAAAAATATTATTAAAAAAAAAATATTTAAGGATAATTGTGTATATGTAAATAATATTCATAATTTATTTTGATTTATTTTATTATTAATATTAACAATAATTAATAATTACTTTGGCAGATTAGTGTATTAAATTTAGAATTTAAATATATATATAAATAATAAAATTTATTAAATTATAATGAATATTTATGGGAATATATAAGTAATAATTGTTAATAATTTTATATTGTACATTAAGTTGAATTTTTTAAGGTTAATTTGATTGATTTTAATGGTTATAATAGGGGTGGCTTATTTAACTTTATTGGAGCGAAAAATTTTAGGGTATATTCAAAATCGAATAGATCCAAATAAAGTCGGATTTGTGGGAATTTTTCAGCCATTTAGTGATGCTATTAAATTGATAAGGAAGGAAGTTTTTTTTGTTTTTAAGTCAAATTATAATTTATATTATATTACTCCCATAGTAATGTTTACGATAATGATAATAATATGGATATTATATCCGTTTATTACTAATATTTAATTTTTAAATTACTAGAACAATACAGGCGCGCGCTATTTATTTTTTACAATTGATACTGCATATATATACATATATATATATGTCACAAAAGTAATGGTACGGCTGGATATTTCTTCAGGTAAGATTTTTTTCAAAAAATTCAAGATCATTATTTAAGTAATTTTCAACGAGAAATCTAACCTCAAATTCAAAAGTAACCTCAAATTTGACCTAGACAATAACCTTTAAGGTTATTTGGAAGTCAACTTTATTTTTTTAAATGGAAACCCCCTTTTTTGAAATCGACAATCGAAAGAGCGAGAAATATTACGTTCAAATATACTGTTACGTCCAGGGGAGTTCACGATTCTTTTCTTTCCCGTATCTGGTGCACACGTGCACGATTTCCAGAGCCGTTAATAATAGTTAAATTAAAGTGGGATTCTCAGTACATGCTCTAAAATAACAATCGGATATTAACGGGCTATAAAAGTAGCATCCGGCTAAATAAAGCGGCAGTCAGTCAGACAAATTTGATATTTTCTTAAAAACTCATAAAATCTAAAGAAGCTATAGAAAATAAAGGAAACTAATCATAAAACGCGAGTGACTAGATATCGCGACATGTACCCGTTTATATCAAGGGGGTAATAACAGTCATCCCTTGTGTTTAGCAGATGGATCATGCAAAGCATAAATTACTACCACCTACGATACTGAGAATCCTAAATCCCCCGTTTTGGAAGATGCTCTCCTATTCGCGAACGAATGTAATAAAATTCTGATTTGCTACATTTGTTCTAAAATGCTCATAAGTAGGGGCAGAGAGGAGACCATGGAAATCTAACAAAGATTTCTATTCGTCAACCTCCCTTATTCCTCACGCTAGGAGAGGGTAATCCAAAACGATATATAAACGCGAACTTCGAACAACACTCGTCAGAAAAATTTGTTCAATCAATTCATTAATCATTCATTCATTCACTCACGCATTTATATACGCACTCAGTATCTTAAAAGTTTCGAGACATACATATCAACCTTCATATAGAGTCAGTGCGAATATTCAGTCGTTCCTGTCAGCTATACATATATACATATATATAACGAGTCAACGCAGAACACCGTCTCGTCTTCAACACAAAAGGGGGCCCAGCAGCCATTACGACTGTATTCTCCACCTGTAATCGCCTTTCGCAAATAGTAAGTCTTTTCTTTTATCTACAAAGTTCCTCCCCATCCCCCGCGTCTACTTCCTTTACTTATAATAATCGTTTCCCTAGTGGAACCCACGAGGAAATCCGCTAGAGCGCACGCTAAGCGATTTCGCCGTAATCGACGTACCCGTCGACTGCTGGCTCGGACTGCGGCCGACTCTTCATTTGCACTAGACTTAAATCAAATAAACACGGATCTCCCTATTACGCGAATTTTTCTAAATAGTTTTCAAGGAGACACGCGAGACTCCTCACATCCGCCCACTCCTTCCCTTAATTACTCTCCATACCTGCTTCCCGGAACTCTTCCTCCCAGTTACTCCCCGGTGCATGACACACAACCTGACCTTCAGTCTGATTTCCCGCCGCTATCACCCTCTCCTTCTCCACCCGATGCAACTCTCCCCGACTCTCATTTCTTCTCTCCTCCCGTTCTTCCTCCCCCTGTCTTTTCCGACATCGATCTTAGCGATCGAAACGTTGCGGTAATTCTCGGTTCAACTTATGCTCCGTACCCATACCCCATCTTTCCGGACCAGTTCACCTTGGGCCCTCGTCCTATTCATATACTTACCCTCAAAGCTTTTCTCCGAACTGCCCCTTCTGATACCTGCATCCCCTGTTTTACTCCCTTCACCCATTTCCCTATCGCTATTCCCATAGAATTCTTCCGAGAGAGATATCCTCCCGATCCTGATCAGACTCCCTCCGTCTCGCATACACACACACACACGATTATACTTAATATTGTACTTAATCAAGATTAAGATGTTCACATAAATACTCAATACTCATATATAAATGTTCTTTGTTTGGTTTTCATAATGTATAATAAACTTAATTAAATCTATTCTTGTGCATTCAACTTAATCGAATCTTCCTCGACACACACGCTCCTGAATCGCACTTGGTCCCGTCCCGGGTAAAAAGGATTAAGTTCCTTTACCGAAAAGGGGACTGACGAGCGGGCATTTGGACCAGAAATAGCATAAAATCGACCCCTGGTGGTCGTTGATCTATCTTTCGCTCACCTGCAGGCTCGCTCGACCGAGACACTTGCCCTTAAGGCACCTGTTCTCGGAATACAACTGTCACGCCCTTCCTTCGGCCCATCCTTCCTCGGGCCTGGACGTAACAATATACTGAGGTTAGGTCCGACATGACCTCAAAGGTCATTTAAACTTAAACAAGATATGTGTACCTCTGAGAATAAAAGCTGTTCAGAAAATTTTGTATCGATAAAAGTTATTTATTTTAACAAAGCGCATTGGGTAATGACCGTAATCTTGACCTCGACCTTCAAGGTCATATTTTTTTTCAGTTTTGTAATTTTAAAAGATATAAATTTGTAGTACACAAATTTATATTTATATATTTGTATATTTATTTATCTTAATTTGGAAATGATTAAAGTATTGCAATAAAATTCAATATTAAATTTTATAGAATAAACAAATTTAATTTTGATTTTATATATCAACAAATGTTTCATTTAAATATGTATAAAGTGTGTAAAGTAAATATGCATTTATATAATATGTAAATTATATTATATAAAATAAGTATATAAATACTATATTAAATAATGACAAGTATAATTGAAATCATTCACATGTTATGATACAAATATATTTCAATTATTCGAATTGAAGTAATAGAGCTCTATACATTTTGATTTACTTCACATTCTTCTCAATGGTTCAAATTAAAAACAAACCAGCTGAGTTTTTGACGTTATTTTTATGTATTAATATTGAACTTATTTTTCGTTTGATGTTCTACAACTATTTCATTATAATAAATTTCTAACACAATATCATGTTTTGTAGATCTATGTCATATATTATAATTTTATACGACAGTGTATTTATAGTTTTTTTATTTTTGTGTCTATTCTGCTTACTTAATCTGTTATAGTCCGAAAGACTATAACTTATTATGTCATTATAATAGAATATATAATAGAACATTCGCGAACCGTGCAAAACCGCCATCTCAGCAAACCACGCGCGAGAACGCTCGCCGGAAACGCGAAAGACGCTAACGAAGGGATTCGACTTTGAACCTCCTTCGCTTGCATTTGGACTTTGGACGCCACGAAGAACCCCCATGACCATACATGGTCATGTCGCTAGGCGATCCCCTCCAAAACACCCCCGAAACTGAGGAAATAAAAGCCGTCCACCGCGAATCCACGGCGGACAGTCGTTAATTATAAATCAATCAACTAGTGTAAGACCAAGGGCTAACCGCTATACTGTACGACGAATCACCTGACGAAATTGTTAGACACTCTAAATCTAAGAACGAGGCTAAGAGAAGGCTTGAAAAGAAATTGACTAATATCAAATAAATGAATATATTTGTAAAAGAGAAGTTTTATAATAAAAAGTTCCAACCAAATTCAGGAAATTAACTTGAAACTCCCGGCTACCCCACACCCCGTGCCGCGTCCGGCACAACAAATCATATTAATAGTTTTTTCATTATTATTATTATATTACACAATTATATATACAGCGTAATCAATATTTTTGTTGCATCAAAATGTAAAAGTACATCAAATGTAAAAGTATTATAATATTTTTCTTACAATTTAATTTATTAAGAAGAAATAGATCGAAATGTCTAGATTTCCATTTTTATTTATTGTAATGTACTATATAGCATGAGGTATTTATTAATTTATATACTTGAGTTATTAATTTGTAAAAAATTATATGTTATATGAAAGTTACATATAAAAAAATTGAATGATTTTGAGCAGATGCTGATTATATGTATTATATTTATTTCTTGTAAGTAGAAATTTATAACTTTTAAATAAAATGTAAAATTTTCCAATATTAAAATTTATATTTGTAAAAAAATTTTTATATATTAGTTGAACAAATTATTATTATTATTATTGTTACTTTAACAAAATTGTTTTTTCACATTTAAAAACAAAAAACAAAAAATTAAATATAAATTTCTTTATATACATAATTTTTAACAAATTTGTTATTTTGTTGATTACCAAGATAAATTTTTAATGCTTGCCAAGAACGAACTCGCGAAAAAGCAACATAAAGTTGTCTATGATTAAAAACATCTTTGCGAAGATCTAATCCAATTCTATTAAACGTCTGTCCTTGTGATTTATTAATCGTTATGGCAAAAGCTAATTTTATTGGAAATTGTCTTCTGGAAAAAGTAAAAGAAAATACATTTTCGCAATATAACGTTATACGATTCAAAAAAACAATGTCTCCTGTTTTGTCACCTGTTAAAATCTTACATTTTAATAAATGATCTGTAAGCTCTATAATCATTAATCTAGTGCCATTACAAAGACCTTCATTGATACTTAAATTTCTAATTAACATAATAATACTATTTGGTCTTAAACGTAATTCATGAGGAGGAAGAGACGATGGAGATAAACTATTTAAATATTCTGGTAACAATGTTTCACTCATGTCACCATTGTCATTATTTACAATAGTGTTACTACACTTGTATAAATTTGTTCATCATTTATATCTAATAATTCTACAACTTTCTTATTAATTTCATCTCCATCAACATTTCTTGTAGAAAGTATGGCACATTTTAACAAACTCTTTTTCTTATTAAATCACTATATGTATCTTCCACAATATCAGCATTAATAGACGCTATATAACATTCAGGAATTTTTTATATTATCATTAAGATCATTTAATGTACCATCTCCAACATTCAATAAAAACTTTACAAATTCAATTTCTTCTGGAAAAACTCGCATATTTTGTATTAAAGAGAATTTTACGAAATGCTTCCAAAGAGAACTAAACTTAATAGAAAGATTTACAATTTCACTTTGAGCAGCATGTACTTTAATAGGCAAAAGTTGTCTAAAATCACCACCTAATAAAACAATTTTTCCACCGAAAGGAATATCATTATTCATAATATCACGCAATGATCCATTGTTTCTAAAGCATATCGTGATGCCATTGGTGCTTCATCCCAAATGAAAATATCAATTTCTTTCAAATATTGAGCTTCTTTTGATTGGATTTTAATAGTTGATGATGAATCAGCAAATAATGAAACAGGTAATCCAAATATCTTAGGAACTGTTCTTCCAAAAGGTAATAATGTAGCTGCAATACCCGTAAATGCCATTGTACATACACGTTTATTTCTAATTCTAGCTAAATAATAGATAGTTGTGTATATATATGTTTTACCTGATCCACCTGGACCATCAATATAAAAACAATTATTTGAGATAATATTATTGTTTAATTCATTTAATATAAGATCGATGATGTCTTTCTACTTATTATTTAATTGTTTATATTGTTTGGTGTCTATTTCCATAGCTTCTTCAAATATCATACAATTCTCTCCTTCGTCATTTTCTGTTAATTGTTTCATTTGTGGAAAATCCACAAAACTTTTACCTTCAGCACGAAGCATACTATTAATTTGTTCATATGCTTTATTTTGTTCTTGTAATATACCAAAATGTTGAATATAATCCTCAGACATAGCTACTTTAAAGCTTTCCCACAATTCTTCAGGATGTAATGATTGACAATGTAATAATATACGTACAAATAATCTACGAAGTTGTCGTGGCATCATCCATCCAACAGCTTTATTCATAGCTTTTTGCCATTCATTATCATCTTCGATCAAACCTAAAGCTAAACATGCGGCTGAAAATGATTGACAAAATTCTCCATTTACAGTTTTTAAATCGTTAAAACTTGTGGCCCCTTTTACTGTGAGTAACAATGATCGCAAATGAAATAATTCTATTTGTGTTGTAACTAATGGAATACATTCGTCCTATACAATTATAATGACTTTTGCGTTTGACCCAACGTGATACATTTTTATCGTTAACTTTCTCTTTTTTAAATGTATAATAACTTGGAATTTCTATATACAAATACTGTTTTGCTTCTTCATCGCATAAGTTTAATGAAAAATAATCTATTAACATAGTAACTTGATCTAAAGCAGAAGTCATTGCATCGTCAATGTTTTCATTTTCAATTATAATATTTTGCTCATTAGGAAGATGGACTGATAAACGTGTATAGCGTGACTTTTATCTTGTAGTTTTTTACTAAGAATACGCCAGCTAGCTTCAACAGGTCCAACATAACGAGCTTCAATGTAGTTATGTATCTCATCATGATAAATAACAACACTTTCTGTTATTGGTTCAATAGTTATAGCAGCAACATCATGTCCTTTATAAATATATTTATATAGATATTTAACTGATTTAATACTTGAAACTACTTCAACATTTATATGACTATTAAATATAATTGATAAAGTAGGACAATATGGAACAACATAACGATTATCAACTACATATCCACCAGGACGTTCAAAATTTGTTCCATTATTTCATCGGCGATAATAAGGATAAGCATCTTCATCCATTTTAGTTTGTTCGAGAAAAGGTTTCGGATAATGTTTTGAACAACGTCCATCTACCAAACACCAATCACTATGTTACGTCCAGACCTTGAAAGGATGGGTTGTATGGAAAAGCGTAACTTATTTACCCCGTGACACACTTTTATTCGGGCATGTGTATGGATCGGATCGAACGAATGTGAAGGGCCTGACACAGATCAACGACCGAAGGTCTCTTTAACTCTGCGTTTTTACGCCTATTCGTTCGGTGGTCCCTTTTCGGTAAAGGAATTTAATCCTTGTTACGCGGGATAGGACCTAGATCTCAGGGTTTAGGGAAGAGAACGGGTTAAATAATTAAATTCTACATCAAATAAAAAAATACATATATTATATAAAAAAAATAAGGAAAGAAAAATACATCTTAGCAGTTGTAGTTATGCATGAGTGAGTATGTGTGCGTGAGTATATATTCTCGAGTATGTGTTATAATTAGAATTAAAATTTTCTAAATTCGGCGAAACACAGGTCCAAATTAAAATACAATAATAAAATTAAGATAAAAGATTCGCCAAGTCTAAGTTCGAAAATTATTCATCTATTTCAATGATTTCTCCCAAAGTAATGATAATACAAAGGAAAATAATATAAAGGGAAAAAAAGAAAAAAAAAGAAAAAATAATAATGCAAAAAATGGGAAATTAAAAGAAAATAAAAGAGAGTAAAATTTGTTCTTGATGAACAGGGAATTGTTCGTGAACCGCCTCGCGGAGATTCTCAACGAACAGGAAATTGTTCGTGAACCGCCTTCCGGAGATTCTCGACGAACAGGGAATTGTTCGTGAACCGCCTTGCGGAGATTCTCGACGAATAGGTAAATTATTCGCGAACCGCCTTGCAGAGATTCTAGGCGAATTAGAAAGAACTAGGAATAAGACTGGAGGAGAGGTGAGACAAGGATTGATTGATTAGTAATTAGTAAAAATTTAATGATTATTAATTGTTTAAAATTATTAGTCAGACATAGATTTTAAATTATGCGATAGTAAGATATGGGAAAGGGAGAAAATAAAAATTATTCAAATTATTCAAATTTACTCACAACTCGTTGGGATTATAAAAATTAATGCGTTGATAAAATTGCAATGGCCGAAGTCGGAAGTTTACAACATGAAGAGCCGAGTAATGGAGATGCTCATCAGAAATTTCACATGATGCACAATTAAATGTTAACAAAATCATTTTCACTGTGATATAAAACAAATTAATAACTTAATTGCATAATGCAAGAAAAGGATCCCCGAGAGTAGTGATATAAGGCGGGTTCTAATCCTGGTCCTCTCAGGAGGGGTGAGGCGCGCGGGGGATTACGGTGGCGCGGGAGAATGACGTCACGCGGGACGGAGGGGATTTCGGAGAAGACGCATGTTAGATGTTTTATCGCAATATTGTATTACATGCCCGATTGATAAACAATATTGCGTACGAACATGTTTGATTTATAAATAATATAAACAGCAGCATTTCTTTGAATGGCAACGCGTGCGAGAGAGAGGGAACGATGGCGTGAGAACGCGTGCGAGGGAGAGGGAGCGATGGCGCGAGAACAACGCGTGCGAGGGAGAGGGAGCGATGGCGCGAGACTTACAATTAGCGCAACGATGATGTCGAACGAGTCTTACAACTAGCGCAAGAGAGAGAGAGACTTATAACTAGCGCGAGACTTAGATTAACGTATGAGAGAGATGCAGGGATGGGAACGCAAGGAGAGGCATGCAAAATAAGTAGATTTTTTTTTAAATTAAAATATATATAAAATTTATTTTGAAATATATATAAAATTTATTTTAAAATGTGTGTGTGTATATTATACATATTTATGTGTGTGTGTGTATGTGTATTTAAAATTAAAATTATAATAAAATTTTAAAATATAAAATATAAAAAATATAAAATAAAATATATAATTGGGAGAGGGGGGGTGCCGGGTTTGGGAGATAGTTGCTCCTGTAACAGAAAAAAGATATTGAATTCATACAAGCGTAGTTAGAGAGAGTTAAGATTTAAAAAAATAATACTTAGAATGTTTTAATTTGTGCACATGGGGCACATGTCGCACGGTAATATTTGATTTAATAATTTCCTGCACTCTTTGCAGGATATATTAGTTAAATGTTGATAATTTGTGCAGCGATGTTTCCGTACAGCACTAGTTTCTAGAAATAAAAACGATAGTCTCAGGAAGCATTCCGCACAATATTTCTGTCCATATTCTACATAATAGAACGATGCAGCATATTTTTATTGTATCGTTCAATGTCAATATTTCTGGTAAGTCTAAATTTCGTTCTTTCATTTGTAATAGTTCATCACTATCGTCACTATTGACACTTTCGTAATCACTATCAGCCAAAGGTTCTACTCCAATATCAGCGTCATCTTCGTCATCTTCGTCAACATTCATTACATTATTTTCGATGATCATCACATCGTCATCATCGATGATCATAACATCATCATCGTCATCATTAATTATAATAATATTTTCTTCCGCCATTTTATAAAATACACAAGAATAATGAAAAAAAAATCACTTCTTCTTCACTTTTGACGACTGATTCTTTACTTTTGACGACTGATTCTTTACTTTTGATAACTGATTCTGCACTTTTGACTTTTTGATTCGCGCATTGCCAAACTCTTTGTGACAAGGCAGCGAGATTGGTACGAGATCGTATAATAGAGATGTGGCATTATCGCCATATCGCCGTAAACACCTCGTAAAAAAGTATGCGCGGTCCCATATGTTTATCGAAAGTATAAGCAATATTGTATTACGTGCCCGGTTGATAAACAATATAAACACTTTAGAATCATCTCGCATGTTTTTTATCGGAAAGAATGCAATGTACATCAGCACCGACTTTGCATCCTTGCTTCCGCCGCTCGTATATCAGCGCCGATGTTCGGCTGCTTTGCGCTTTCGCGGTACATCCCTTACCCCCGATATAAGTAATTCTAGATTTTTTTCCGTTCGACGTATCCTTATCTCTTTCTTATTGAATTATACATCATGCGAATTTATAAACAATATAAACAAATGGCACCTCCTAGAATTGTCCTCCGTAATTTTTTCTCGGAAGAGACGATATTGCAACGCGTATGAGCATCGATGTTCGGCTGCTTTGCACCTTTGTTTCCTCCTTCCATATATAAGAAGAATTGAAGTGCATCAAATCATCATAGTATGTGATTTGAACGCCCATCGACGTGTCGGTTGCAAAAAAAGTATAGCGGTGTTCCGTTAGGAAGATTTTTGTGCGATTTCACGTTCAAGACAGAGAACGGTATTGTTTTTCGTGTGCAAAAGTCATCCGTAGAAAACTGTGACGTAGTGCTTTAAAAGTGTGAAAAAGACAGGAAGATGGAAAACATCGAGCAGACCGAACGCGATCTGATGGAGGGATCTCGCCAAATTGCCACCTTGGGCGAGTACTTCGCGTGGGTGTAGCGTTACGAGGAATTGATCCAAGAGCTGGAAGAACGCAGTCATGTCAAGCGTCCGCGGCTCTCGAACGGAAATAGACAATCTCTGGTGGCTAAAATCGCGCAATTAGAAGGTGCAAAGACTCGATTGCAGAGACGGTTTATTCCCAGTGGTGGTGATTACAGCGGTGACAATAACGTTGAAAGACTCGTTTGGCGAGAGATTGATACCGCGTTCGACAACCGTATTCTGACCGGTGCCGTGATTAATGCGGTATCGAACCTCGTCAATTTCTCGAGGATGCCGAAGACATCGTGCTCGAGCAAGTGCAAGACGTTCTAAAAAGACACAACAGTGTAAAAGTGAACACTGTGTTTAATGGTGAATTTGTGTCGGGTGATAAGCGCGCGAATAAAAGTGTGAATACGAGAAACTGTGAACTCTTTCGCACATCGGATTTACGCGAGTTCGAGCGCCGCGTTATCGAGCCCACTTTAGCGTCTTTGGAAGAGTTTCAAGAACGCGATAGCGGCTGGGCATTGTCGCGAATACAGAATTTGACTGTTAATGTAAATAAATATAATCCAATGCGCGCGAGATGCCACATTAAATTGTCGCGGGAGATTATGATGAAAAGAGCGGTGGTTAACGTACAGTTTAAAGACAATGCGTGTTTCGCGTGGGCAGTGGTTCGGGGGGCGAAGCCCCCCGAGTGGGAAAAGGCGCAGGCGGGGAAGGGGGTGCGGGGGGAGGGGCTCCGCCCCTCCCCCCGCCTATGATATTGCTATTAGCTATTACAAAGGTAAAATATAAGTTGCATGCACAATTACAATTTCATTACATTTCGTTGAACAGTGTTACCATTTCGTCTATATTCCCACGGTTCAAGGTACTCGTCACGACCTGCGCGATCGGTGCAACGGGAAGCGTAAAAATATTGCGCGTCATTGTGTTCGCTTCCACCACATTTGCGATAGTGAGCCTACCAAGGCAATGCGAGCTCTTAGTCACCGTCCCCGGTCCCCGGGACCCCCCGACACGCAAGTGTCGAAGCGGGGGCCCGAAGGACCCACCGGACTCCCCCCGACACCAAGATGTCGAAGCGGGGAGCCCGATGGGCCCGGAGGCCGGGAGCGGTTTAAGCTCCTCCACCGCGTCAAGGTGACTCGCATCGGAGGAGTTTTTTTTTTTTTTTTTTTTTATATTTTTTTTTATTTGTTATTTTCTTCTTACATTTTTCAAACTACGGTTGATCGAGGCGGGCTCTCTTAATCGGCGGCTCCTCGCTGTCGGAAGAGGTGTCCTCCTCCGTGTCGGTTTCGAAGTCACCGAAGTCATCCGAATCCGACACATCCTCTATAGAGGCTGTGCTGGTGGTCGTCGAACCGCTGTTAGACGACTCATCAGGATGATAATTGATGTCCCAATTTGATTCGGAGATCTCCAACTCGGTGTTGTCGGTGAGGTCGTTGAAGACAAACTCCCGCGGCGGAAAAACGAAAAATAAAAAAAAACATCGAAAAATTCATATTTCGAAAAAAAAACACCTCAATGAATCTGAAAGGGCTCGAGACGCCCTGCAAAAAAGGTCTTATGGTCCGACCTCGGCGGAGGTTGGTCCTAGAGACTCGGGACCAACGCCATTCGACGCAACTCGACCTTTTCCCCAAAAAAGTTCCTATGAATTAAACTCGTATCTCGCTTCCTTGAGAAGTTGCCGAGTCTACAAGGTCGAGAGAGCGCGGCCTCTCGGCTCATTACCGCGGCAGTCGTTGGTGCGGACCCTACAAGAGGTAAGAAGGAACCGCGTTCGGTCGTGGTTCGTTTTCGGTATTTCAAAGTCCCGTATCTCGCAAACGGTGAGAGATACGAGATCGGAGTATAGGACCATTTTTGTAGACCTCGACGCGATCTACAAGAAAGGTCCCATGGTCCGACCTCGTATCTCTAACCGTTTGCGAGATACGGGACTTTGAATATTAAACTTAACATTCATCTTTCTTTTTCAGATTTTTAAAGTCCCGCATCTCGCAAACGGTGAGAGATACGAGATCGGAGTATAGGACCATTTTTGTAGATCTCGACGCGATCTACAAGAAAGGTCCCATGGTCTGACTTCGTGTCTCTGACCGTTTGCGAGATACGAGACTTTGAATATTAAAGTTAACATTCGTCCTTTTTTTTTTTTTTTTTTTTTTCCAGATTTTACAGTGAAAGCCAGTTATCTGACGTAAGTACACGTATATAAGGAAAAGTAAAATTAAGTACACGCTTTTCTTTTTTTCCTTTCGAGTCCCGTAACTCTTTTACCGTGTGAAAGATACGATGTGATTGACTGTGGTCCCCTCTGTTAAACTCGACGAGATCTAACAGAGGGGACCACAGTCAATCACATCGTATCTTTCACGCGGTAAAAGAGTTACGGGACTTTAAAGAGAAAAAATTTTAAATAGTTTTTCGATATTTCTATTTTCAGATTATTTCGACAAAGGCGAAACTGGAAAGGTAAGTATAATCGTTTATAAGTTTGGATTATTCGGATAGTATTTCGATAATTAATCGTGCCGCGCTATTTCGTATCGATTAGACGGTCCTCCATCCAAGCGGGCGTCCCAGGCGCAGAATCCTAGCTTACTGGGTGTTGGACCTGGAGGTGGTCCCAGAAGAGGCGGACACGGAGGACGAAGGTTTTTTTTTTTTTTTTTTTTTTTTTTTTTTTTTTTTTCAGCGAACCTCTCCTCGGATTCCGAGGACGAAACGAGACGGCGTTTGATAGAGGAGATAGAAAAGATAAGAAGAGATACCGAAGAGTTGAGAAGAGATGCCGAAGAGATGCTGCGCTTTAGGTGGGAGCACCGCCAGAGCGCAAGAGAACAAGAGCAGCGGGAAAGGCAGCGGGAAAGAAGAGAGTGGGAAAGAGAGAGAGAGAGGGAGTGGAAAAGGGAGAGAGAGAGAAAGACAAAGAGAGGGAGAAACAGCAGGAGCACCTTGGATTGCACCTTGGGGGGGTCTGCGTAATGCATTTTCCCCGTAAAAAAAAAAAAAAAAAAAAAAAAAAAAGGTTCGGCGTCCCGCAAGGGGGTAGTCGCCTCCCACCGCTTGGCAGTCCGGACAAGTCCGGTCACCCGGATATCTCCGGATGAGTCATCTGCCGACCCGTCCCCTCCTCCTACTTGGCGCGTAGCCCGGGGTGTGACCCCGGGATACGCGCCAAGTAGGAGGAGGGGACGGGTCGGCAGATGACTCATCCGGAGATATCCGGGTGACCGGACTTGTCCGGACTGCCGGCCCGGGTCGCATCGAGCCGCTCGGACGTTTCCGAGGCGGGGTCGGTGCGACGGAGGATGCAGCGGTTGGGTGTCCCCAACGGGGGGTCTTCCCCGTTGGTGGTCCCCCGCCGCTGCCAGCCGTCAGAGCCGCTCGGACGTATTCCGAGGTCGGGGTCTGGCGGCGAGAGTTTGGGTACCCGGTGGTGGTCCGCGACCGTTTCCCCTTCCGAAGCGGCAACCACCGGGACGGCGCTTGCCCCCCAGATCCGGCCAGTCCGGTGTGGGGGCGTGCTGGTCGCCACGGCGGGTAAGGCGGGGTAGGGGAGCGGCTGCCCCGTCCCAACCGTCCGTGGGGCCCCCCGGGTGGCGCCGCCCCCTGCAGTATCCGCGTGGTCGGAGGCGCGGAACCCCTGAAAGCCCATGGGGGAGTCAAACCCTCCATGGGTGTGTAAGGGGCTGGGACCCAGTGCCGGTGCTGCCTATGGCCACCGGCCTGTGGTGTATCTCGACCCCCCGGGGGAACTTGGGGCCCTCGGTCGGGAGTGTTGCCGGTCATGTTTCGGGGCACTTCCGGCTGGGGTGAGGGTATACCCGGTCGAGGGAGCTGCAGGGGGAACGTGGGATTAAACTAAGAATGAGTTGCCCAATTTCAAAAATAAATAAAAATAAAAATAAAGACGAGGGGGAGGATCAACGCCCTGCATTCCCGCAGGACGCGGACGAAAGCGGTCCTAGGACCTCTCAACAGGAGGGTTCAAGTCCGAGGTTGTCGCGTCGTGACAGCCTTCGGAGCAGCTCTCGCAGCCAGAAAACTGGTTGCTCATCGAGGAGCGGTTTGGAGTGCGGCTCGGTCGACGAATCGGGCGAGTGCGGCACTAACACCGCCGCGAAGAAGTCGGGAGACGAGGGGAGTACATTCTCCCTCCCTGATCCCCCCGGCTCCCCGGTCTACAACCGACCGGGGCCTGCTTGCAGCAAACGTCGGAAAGCGAGCGAAGCACCATCGGCATCCTTGGACAGTCACATGGACGTCGATGACTCGGACGATGACCCGGCACCCAAGCGTCCAAGGGAGTCGAACTGCGACTCCGATGCCTCGAATGCCTCGGCTGAACTCACCCTCTCCCGGGAAGGGTCGGCAAGCCATAGCAGGGAAAGCAGTAGAGGCAGAGGAAGACCCCCCACAACAGGGGAGTACGCGGGCCTTGCGAAGGCCAAGGAAGAATTGATCCGCTTGCAGCAGGAGGAGTTGACCCTCATGGCAGAGCGGGAGCTCGCCGACCACTGGACCGAGCCTGCCATCACTCGGTCGAGGAATATCCTCCTGGGGACAGGGACGACGGCAGAGGATGGGTCAGAAACACCCCCAGACCCGTCTAGCCTCACGTCTGCGGAACTCGTACGCCAGCTCCGCGGGGCAACAGACGCGGTCAACAGGGTCGCTGGCTTCAAAAAGGGGTACAAAGGTACCTCCATCAAGATATTGAAGCAAGCGGCCATGGTTGTAGGTGCGGCCGGCAAAGAGTTGGCGAACCGCACCCAGAGCGACGAGAGTCGTCGCCTTCAAGAGGAGAACATCCGGCTCACGAGGGAAGTGGCCGAGATGAGAAGGCAGCTAGAGGAGCTGCAGAAGAAGGTGGCCGACATGACTCACTCCCATGTCGATCCACCACCGCTCGGCCTCAGTCTACTGGAGGCCCCTTCCCCACCACCGCCGCAACACGCAATGCGCGACAGTGGGGAGGAAATGGAGGTTCACCCTCCCCCAACCCCCGTCCTTGGCTCAAGGATGGAGCGGAAAGGAGACGGCGAAAACTCACCGGTAGACAGGATGGAGGCTCCTACCGGTTTGGGTCTGGAGGCGCTGGCTAAGGCGGTCTCGGGCCAGGTATACAAATATATCGACGCGAGATTTGCCGTCATCGAGCAGCGCCTTCCCCGCGAAAAACTTAGGCCTGCACTGCAGGCGGAGAAAAGAGCAACGGCGGCCAGCAGAAACCCATCCTTTGCTGAAGTCGTCGCTGCTGCCCCGAAGAAGAAAAAAGGGACGGAAGGAGGAAGAAAAGAAGAGGGAAAAGGAGCCAAGACTCCTATGGTTCCTCCTCCATCTACCCCTGCTAAGGGAGGGAAGAAGGCGGCCGGGAGTAAGACCGTAAAGGCCCCCCCGGCCAAAGCGCTCGCTAGGGTTGCCGAGCCCGCGAGCATGGCCGACAACTCGTCCGAATGGACCAAGGTCGGTCGTGAGGGCAAGCCTGCAACAAAGGCTAAGGGAGGTGCTAAGACACCTACCCCAGCCCCTTCAAAGGGAGGTTAGGTTAGGTTAGGTTAGGTTAGGTTAGGTTAGGTTAGGTTAGGTTAGGTTAGGTTAGGTTAGGTTAGGTTAGGTTAGGTTAGGTTAGGTTAGGTTAGGTTAGGTTAGGTTCTCCTCCGATTGCAGGCCACCTTGACGTGGTGGAGGGGCTTAGCCGCCCCCCGGTCTCCGGGCCCATCGGGCCCCCCACTTCGACACCTAGGTGTCGGGGGGGCCCGGTGGGTCTCTCGGGCCCCCACCTCGACACTTTCGTGTCGGGGGGGCCCGGGGACCGGGGGACGGTGACCAAGAGCCTGCATTGCACTTCCCTCCCCGGAAGGGGAGGAAGGGGGGTTGCGCTCCCTCCGGGCACTCTGGCCTGATGCGCATAGGGGTAGGCGGCCCTGACTGCAATCGCCCGGGTTGAGGATCCCGTTAAGGGTGGAAAAACACCCCAATCCTCTCGTTTCCCCAATTCTTGCTCCTTTCCTTCGATATCCTTTCTCAGCTTCTCTCACCCATCCTACCCTTACCTCCTTTTTCCTTCCCATTGCCCCATGAATCCTTAATTCCTGGTGTGTGGATGTGTGTGTGGATGGATGAATGGCGCGTCTTGCGCATGTGTTCCAACCCTATTTTCCCATCCTTTTCCCTCCCCATTGTCCCCAAATCCCCTTCTTATCTTTCGTAAGGGTGGCTCCCTTCTTTCCAATAGCCATGTGTGAGTGTGCGTGTGAATGTGTGTGTGATGGTTTGGGGGTTTTCCTAAAAACCCCCACCCCAAAAACCACTATGAATATGCAGCAACAGGAGCCGATCACTACGACCCCAGTTGGATCGGATACAACAGGGGTGGGCGCCGCCCGGAGTATTGTCCCAGCTCCGGGGGTGTCCTCATCGGACGATGGGCCACCCGCGGTGATTACGGCAGGCCCGCGAAGGAACTGGTTACTGCCGTCTCAAAACCAGTGGTAAATAAAGAGGCTCTTGCGCCTAATGGAGATGTCGCCACGTGTAATGAGCCCGACTCGCACAGATCCATAAGTGCGGATACGGTCATCGTTGGAGAGTCTAGTCCTCCTCGTTTAGATGCGCCGCTTAAGGATGCCCCTCCTCTGGAGTCCCAGAGTTGGGTCACCCTTATTGAAGAGGAAGAACGGGCTGCACCTGCTGCTGGCCCTAGTAATCCAGCTACCATGGATATTGACGAGGAACGCATTGCGTTCAAAAGGAAGAAATGTCGAGTTGTAGATACTGACTCGTTAGACGATAGTGCCTCTGATTTAGGCGAAAATAAGACTCGCTCTAGTATTCCTCGTAAGAAGGCTATTCTTAGCCTTACACAACCTAATCTGGACGAGGGTAAAGAAGACCCAGGCTGCACTACGAATGAAAACGAGCCGTCAGGCACGGATGTTGAAGGAAAACGTAAGGTCGGCCGACCTCGCAGAAAGGTCCGTGCGATAGATCCACTTATCGCGGAGCAGCAGATTATCCAGCGTACTGGCAAGGCTCCAGATGCTATTGAGGCTGAACTGTTACAAAATATGACAGTATCTGACATCAGTGCGCTTGCACTTGAATACATAGAGGCCATTGAAATCATCCGTACCAAGAGCGGACGATTACAAGGCGGACTCAGTGGAGAACTACGCAGAAGAACGCAAGGACTTAGTGGCTTTGTACGAGCACTCCAGGAGAGAGCCGAGCACGTGGGAGATCCACATGCGCTACAAATCAAAATTGACGAACTCCTCCAAGAAATGAAGGAGAATAAAAAAGAGGAGGAAAGACGTAAACGTGAGATTAGCGAACTCCAAGATACCATCAAAGAGTTGCGCCAGGAAAATAAGAGTATTCGCTTAGAAATGAGACGCACCTTTAA
Source organism: Camponotus floridanus (assembly GCF_003227725.1). NCBI lineage: Eukaryota > Metazoa > Arthropoda > Insecta > Hymenoptera > Formicidae > Camponotus > Camponotus floridanus. The sequence continues at coordinate 25,047 of NW_020229640.1, forward strand.
GGAAATTAGAAGTAGTATTGGTAAAGAGACATACGCTAACAATGAGGATGGCAATGTACAAAATATGAATGAAAATGAGAGGAAGAAGAATGTATATACAAAAGAAATGGAGCGTCAAAATGTACAAATATATACAGAAAAAGATAATGATAATGAAAATAAATATGTACATAAGAAAAACAGAGAAAGGTCGAACTCTCGGACAAGCCCCCATCCTGCTGCACAGCCAATCAACATCAAATCTCAGGAAGATTGGCCAACTTTACCATCACGTGACACAACTGCTCCTCCTTTAGAAGAGCTTCCTAATGACTGGGTTTATAGACCTCCACTGCTGGGAAAATCGATAGCTATCCCGATACGCAATGATTCTGTGCATAAGGAGATACCTAGCATGGTATTTTCTAACAAGGATAATGTTCAGGCTAAACGCACGGATATCCGAGTCATTAGTAATGTTCAAATAAAACCGCCTAGAGCGGAAAATCAGCAAAGGGGGACATCCGCTCGTCCACGACCGACCCAACCTCCACGGGATCTACCGTGGACGACTGTGGGCAAGGATGGAAAAGCCCTAAAACAAAAGAAAGAGAAAGTCGCGACACGTACTGAGAAAAAAAGACTACCTAAAACCGCTGCGGTAAGCCTGAAAGGTAAAAGCTCGGACTTCTCCTATGCCGAAGCACTCAAACGAATTCGATCCCAGATTTCGCTCCAGGAATTGGACATTCAAATGCCCAAAGTAAGAAGGGGCATTAGTGGCAACGCTATAATAGAAATACATGGACCCGATAATGCCCTTAAAGCAGACCGTTTGGCATCGGAAATACAACGAGTCCTACAAGAAGAAGCTTATGTTTCGCGTCCCACTATTACTGGTGAAATCAAACTAATTGGAATGGATGAATCCATTTCCAAGGAGGAAATCATTGAGGCAGTATCAACTACGGGCAATTGTAAGCCTAGTGAAGTCCGATCCGGAAAGATTGGTCGTACGAGAAATGGTGCTGGCATTGTATGGGTTCAGTGCCCCAAGACTGCTGCAATTCTACTTACCGAAAAGAAAAGAATACCAATCGGATGGTCCACTGTTAGAGTGGAGTCTTTAAAGAAGCGCCCTCTTCAATGCCATCGATGCTGGCAAATAGGACATGTGCGTGTTAACTGCAAGTCGAGCAAAGACCATAGTGGTTCCTGCTTCCGCTGTGGTAAGACAGGACACTCCGTGTCTACCTGTAAGAACCAGGTTCGATGTATATTGTGCTCCGACTTAGGAAAGGATTATAATCACCGCATGGGTTCTATTAGATGTACTGGTATAACTGTCCCATCATCTGACAGGAAGCCTGCCTTCTATAAGGCAGAAGCAGCATCTGAGGACACTTCACACGATCAGATTACATCACGGATTGACTCACCGGATAGAATCAACTCGCCCGATAGGAGGACGGACGAGGTCGAGATGGAAGAATTGTAGTGGGTTGTTGTATTAACTATTAACTATTTACATATGTACAGCAACTTATTACTATCTACCTATTTACAGTATAATTATGACTAAGATATTACAAATAAATTTAAATCACTGTCGAGCTGCTCAGGATCTCCTCATGCAATCGGAGATTGATCATAAGATCGGAATATCCATTATTTCGGAACCCTATTATATACCTTCTGACGTTACGTGGGTGGCTAATGGAACCGGCACGGCTGCCATCCACTACAACATGCAACACACTTCATGTATTGGAATAGTCAAAAAGATAGGCAGTTTCTCCGTAGCTGTGCTTTGGCGAGATATATTGATCGTCTCTTGCTATATCTCTCCTAATTGCGATAATAATACGTTTGAGGAGTTTCTTGATGAGCTCGGTGAGTGTGTGGAAATGACAGACTCGGACATACTTATCGGAGGAGACTTTAATTCATACTCGATGTTGTGGGGATGCCCTTTGACTGACTCCAGAGGCGACCGACTGGCTCGATGGAGTGCTTCTTACGAACTAAGTATTGTGAATAGAGGCTCGCAACCTACATGTGTGAGGCATCAAGGAACATCTATTGTTGACCTCACATGGGTGAGTTCCTCACTTGATCCGAGGATCCGTGGATGGTCTATACTCGATGAAGAAACCCTTTCGGACCATAGATATATCTCTTATGTGATACTTATGGATGGTGGAACGAGTGATATTCGCAAAAAGCAAAGATACGTTAAGTGGGCATACAAGAAATTTGACAAAGATAAATTCCAGGAAGCTCTGGAATGGAGATGTACTGGATTGACTCCCACGGCGGAAGACACTTTGTCTGCAAAATGGGCTCAAGAAATAATAACTGATGCTTGTGATTTTGCAATGCCGAGAGCTAAGCCAATGCGCAAAAACTGTGCGTATTGGTGGAACTCTAACATTGCAGAGCTACGAAAAGCGAGTCTATCCGCTCGACGACGTTGGCAGCGAGCCAAGAAAAGATCTAGAAAATCGATAGATGAAATTCTGGAATACGAAGAATTGTATAGGACACATAAGAAAAAGCTTACAAACGCAATTAAACGAGCTAAGACTGACGCGTGGAATGATCTTATTAATACCATCGATCAAGATCCTTGGGGTTTACCCTATAGGATCGTACTGAAGAAGCTTCGTAGATCTACTCCATGTATTACTGAAATGATGGATCCGAATATCCTCGATAACACTATTGAGAAACTATTCCCTACAGATCCTCTTTGGAATATTGACAATATCCCTCCAACAGTAGAAGAGGACGAATGGATAGACGAGTATTCTGTAAGTCTGGAGGAATTATGCACTGTATTGCGCAGATCATCTAGCGTCAATAAAGCCCCCGGCAAAGATGGGATCAAAGCCTTCTTTCTGAAGCACTTGCCCACATCCTTCCTTGAACATCTACGGAAAATTTATACGTTATATATGAAGAAAGGGGAATTTCCCAAAGTTTGGAAGAATTCGATCCTGATTCTTATTCCCAAGGGGGAATTAGATCTCGTCAATCCTAAAGTTCGTCCAATTTGCCTATTGAGTGAATTAGGTAAAGTCTTGGAGCGCATAATAAATGAGCGTATCTATGAATGGATGAGGACACACCCAATATCCAATCTCTCTGCCAATCAGTTCGGCTTCCGTAGGAAGATGTCCACCTGTGATGCTCTGAATATCGTCAGTGAGTATGTACTCGATGCTCGCCAAGATCGCGAAGTAGTAATCGGAGCTAGCTTAGACGTTACGAACGCATTTAATTCGATAAGATGGTGTAACATCAGGCAAGCACTACAGGAGAGAGGTTTCCCGAATTATATTCGGAGGATCATTCGTAGTTACTTATCGGATCGTGAGATTGAATACTCAATAATGGGTGATAAAACACAAATTAAAAATGTAACGGCTGGTGTTCCGCAGGGGTCGGTCCTTGGACCGACCCTGTGGAACATTGCCTATGATGGTGTACTTCGTACCCCCACGGAAGAAGGTTGTATCATCATCGGTTACGCCGATGATACTTTGGTCCTTGCCAGGGCTCCAACCATCGAAGTAGCTAGAGCTCGGATAAATCTTCAGCTGAGCCGAGTGTTGCTCCGAATTCGACAGCTCGGACTTGAGATCGCTCCCGGTAAAACGGGAGCTATATTATTTAATCTTAGACTACCTAAACCTAGAGTTAATCCTAATAATAATATTAATATGTACAATGATTTATACAATGATTCATATTCTATCAACGTGAGTCACGAAAGGATACAATTGCAAAGTAGTGTAAAGTACTTAGGTCTCATTCTTGACGGAGCATGGAAATTCATCGATCATTTCCTTTACGTGGAAAGGAAAGTATCGAAAGTAATTCGGGCACTGTGTAACATCATGCCCAATTTAAGGGGCCCTACCGAGAAGAAAAGGAGACTCTATGCACATGCAATTGCCTCTATAATAAATTATGGAGCTCCAATTTGGAGCGAGGCTTCATACACCCAGAAGTCTAGGGATCTGCTACGACGGGTGCAACGAATGACTGCGATAAGGGTCATTTCCGGATATCGCACAGTCTCCGCCGACGCAGCCCTGTTATTAGCGCGAGTAATGCCTACGCCCATCCACGCGGCATATTTCAGACGAGTTTATTCCCGAGTTAGCGACCTAAAAAGGTACGATATGTGGACGCCTCTGGAAGAAAAAGAAATCAAAAAGGATGAATTGCTTCTGGCACGCAGACAATGGAAGCTATATCTGCAGCGTAACGATGCTGCCGGTAAACGTACATTGGAAGCCGTACTACCGCATTTCGATCATTGGCTAGATAGACAATTTGGAATGTTGACATTCCACATGACGCAAATAATTACAGGACATGGGTGCTTTGGCACTTATTTATATCGCATTGGAAAAGCCGACTCTGCTCTGTGTCCCTTCTGCAAAGTAGAAGACGATTCTCCGGAGCACACACTCCAGACTTGTCCGGAGTGGAATGATGAGAGAGAATTACTAACTAGTTCAATTGGTGATGATCTCTCTTTGAAATCTGTGATTCAGCAAATCTTAGAATCAGTAGAAAACTGGGACGCCTTTCTTGAATTTGCAGAAAAGGTGATGTCTTCCAAGGAAGAAGATGAAAGAGCCAGAGAAAGACTCGGCGAAATTTCGAATTAGACTAATTTTGATTCACGACTAATGGAAACACTAACTTAAGACACATATACATACCTTGACGTGACGGTCCAAACACACACACGCATACACATATACAATACGGCAGGGGATCATACTAGGGGGGACAGGGATGGGGGGGGGGGTAGGGTAGGAGGGGAGTTGGGGTAGGGAAGGGATGGGGGTTTTTCATTCACTCATTTTTCATAATACACAAGCACACTGACACTCATACCAGGGACATTTATCGAGTTGGGGACATTGGTAGGGAGGAGGGTGGGGTAGGAGAGGGTAGGGGGGGAGGGATGGGATTAGGGGAGGGGATAAAGGGGGGGAGGGGCAATCATTCGCTCATATACACGCACACTAACATTCACGCACTCAACACTACACGCATACACACACTACACGCACAATTACACACCATTCACTCATTATATACAGGCGCACGCCAATATACACTTTATACACACACTACACATACACTGGACAGAGGATGCCCGACGAGGACGAGGACGCAAGTCCAACGGACACGACTCCCGAGGTGGATCTTATGCAGACGCGGGAACCCCTCGGGAGTCAAGTCCAGACCTGACGGACGCATAGAGAGGAGTTTTTAGTGGGTAGGGGCCGTTAAATAGGCCGAGTCCCACACTCCCCTGGTCTACGGGGACCAGGGGGTGCGTAACTGCATTTTCTCCTCTCTCGTAAAAAAAAAAAAAAAAAAAAAAAAAAAGGTTAGGTTAGGTTAGGTTAGGTTAGGTTAGGTTAGGTTAGGTTAGGTTAGGTTAGGTTAGGTTAGGTTAGGTTAGGTTAGGTTAGGTTAGGTTCTCCTCCGAGGTGCGCCACCTTGTCGTGGTGGAGGAGCTCCCCTCTTCCTTCGGGTTGAGGGGTCTAAGAGCACACCATTGCACTTCCTCGTGGTGTTCGCTGTAGGCGGCGGCTTCGGATGAAAACGAAAACGAAAGCGGCCCTCGGGCCGTGAGTAGCGAGTATGTGAGTAATCCGAAGTCGTCGTGGGCGGACATCACGAGAAGGGGGGTTGCGCTCCCTCCGGGCTTTATGGCCTGATGCGCATAGGGGAAGGAAAACCCTGACTCCAAACCCGGCACAATGGGGCTGTTACGGGTGGAAGAACACCCAACCCATTCTTTCTTCCTCCCATCCTAACCTCCCATCCTTCTTCCCCGACCGATTGTCCCAAGGTCTCCACTTCTACTTTTCTTCGGGGTGGCGCCCGCTTTCAAATAGCACGGTACCCGGCTTTGGGTGCAGATGGAGCCCAGCGACTCCATAGAGATGAGGTCTGCTGCCGCGGACCAGTCTCGTTCGCTGGAAGGGGTTGGCGGCCCTGACTTCAATCGCCCAGTGGTACGGCACTGTAGGGGGAGCCTAGCTCTCCGCCCGTAACTTGTGTGGGTGCTCCCGCAGGGGGGATGAGGTGGCGGATCGGGGGTGCTCCCGCCGTGAAGCGTCCCTCAAAGGGGAAAAACGGGAACCGGCCGGGACCCTCGCCCGAAGGACTGGTAGGGTGACTTTGTCACCTGCCGGGCCAGAGGCGGGGATTATCTCGGTGGCGGTTCCTCTGTGTGTGAATGGTGTGTGCATGTGTGAGTGTGTGTGTGGGTGGAGTTCGGGTCTCTCCTCGGAGAGACGCGGAAATCCACCATCTTTTTGGCCACCGGGCAGTAGAGTCTTCGGGTCGCGGCTGCTTTCAAGAGGGTTGGTGCCTCACCCTCCGGAAAAATCGGAGGCATACTTATGTCGAGTCTCGGGAACCGTCGAGTGGAGCGGTCCTTATGTCAGGTGAAGGGTACTGTGTTTACGGTACCTGGAGGCTGACATACCGCAAGCGAAGGGTCCGCCTTCCCCTCGCTTTAAATAAAAAATCCGGAGGCGGGGACACGGGAAGGAGCCGGCGTCGCACGTCGGCAACAGGGGGATTGCCCACCCTTGTATAAAAAATCGAAGGCAGCCGGGTGCAGTGTTGACTTCCGTCGCGAAGCACGATAGTGTTTCCCGATGGAAACAACACAGCACAACACCGTCTCCACGTGGAGGCGGAGCTTCTCTCGGATAGGAAGCCCATCTTCCGCTCTTCAAGCGGGAGGTGAGGTTGAGGGGTGGTGCATCACCCTCCGGAAAACCGGATGCACATTTAACTCGAGTCACGTGTGCCCGTATGGCGTGGTTATGTTGGGTGATGGGTTCCTGTGGAAGACCCACTTGAATCCACCGGTCAACATACCGCAAGCGGGGGTCCGCCTCCCCTCGCTTTAAATAAAAAACGCGGAGGCGGGACAAATTCAATTAGTGTTTGATTTCACCAGTAATAGTGGGACGCGAAACATAAGCTTCTTCTTGTAGGACTCGTTGTATTTCCGATGCCAAACGGTCTGCTTTAAGGGCATTATCGGGTCCATGTATTTCTATTATAGCGTTGCCACTAATGCCCCTTCTTACTTTGGGCATTTGAATGTCCAATTCCTGGAGCGAAATCTGGGATCGAATTCGTTTGATGCTTCGGCATAGGAGAAGTCCGAGCTTTTACCTTTCAGGCTTACCGCAGCGGTTTTAGGTAGTCTTTTTTTCTCAGTACGTGTCGCGACTTTCTCTTTCTTTTGTTTTAGGGCTTTTCCATCCTTGCCCACAGTCGTCCACGGTAGATCCCGTGGAGGTTGGGTCGGTCGTGGACGAGCGGATGTCCCCCTTTGCTGATTTTCCGCTCTAGGCGGGTTTATTTGAACATTACTAATGACTCGGATATCCGTGCGTTTAGCCTGAACATTATCCTTGTTAGAAAATACCATGCTAGGTATCTCCTTATGCACAGAATCATTGCGTATCGGGATAGCTATCGATTTTCCCAGCAGTGGAGTCTATAAACCCAGTCATTAGGAAGCTCTTCTAAAGGAAGCAGTTGTTCACGTGATGTAAAGTTGGCCAATCTTCCTGAGATTTGATGTTGATTGGCTGTGCAGCAGGATGGGGGCTTGTCCGAGAGTTCGACCTTTCTCTGTTTTTCTTATGTACATATTTATTTTCATTATCATTATCTTTTTCTGTATATTTTGTACATTTTGACGCTCCATTTCTTTTGTATATACATTCTTCTTCCTTCTCATTTTCATTCATATTTTGTACATTCCATCCTCATTGTTAGCGTATGTCTCTTTACCAATACTACTTCTAATTTCTTAAGGTGCGTCTCATTCTAAGCGAATACTCTTATTTTCCTGGCGCAACTCTTTGATGGTATCTTGGAGTTCGCTAATCTCACGTTTACGTCTTTCCTCCTCTTTTTATTCTCCTTCATTTCTTGGAGGAGTTCGTCAATTTTGATTTGTAGCGCATGTGGATCTCCCACGTGCTCGGCTCTCTCCTGGAGTGCTCGTACAAAGCCACTAAGTCCTTGCGTCTTTCTGCGTAGTTCTCCACTGAGTCCGCCTTGTAATCGTCCGCTCTTGGTACGGATGATTTCAATGGCCTCTATGTATTCAAGTGCAAGCGCACTGATGTCAGATACTGTCATATTTTGTAACAGTTCAGCCTCAATAGCATCTTGGCCTTGCCAGTACGCTGGATAATCTGCTGCTCCGCGATAAGTGGATCTATCGCACGGACCTTTCTGCGAGGTCGGCCGACCTTACGTTTTCCTTCAACATCCGTGCCTGACGGCTCGTTTTCATTCGTAGTGCAGCCTGGGTCTTCTTTACCCTCGTCCAGATTAGGTTGTGTAAGGCTAAGAATAGCCTTCTTACGAGGAATACTAGAGCGAGTCTTATTTTCGCCTAAATCAGAGGCACTATCGTCTAACGAGTCAGTATCTACAACTCGACATTTCTTCCTTTTGAACGCAATGCGTTCCTCGTCAATATCCATGGTAGCTGGATTACTAGGGCCAGCAGCAGGTGCAGCCCGTTCTTCCTCTTCAATAAGGGTGACCCAACTCTGGGACTCCAGAGGAGGGGCATCCTTAAGCGGCGCATCTAAACGAGGAGGACTAGACTCTCCAACGATGACCGTATCCGCACTTATGGATCTGTGCGAGTCGGGCTCATTACACGTGGCGACATCTCCATTAGGCGCAAGAGCCTCTTTATTTACCACTGGTTTTGAGACGGCAGTAACCAGTCCTTCGCGGTGCCTGCCGTAATCACCGCGGGTGGCCCATCGTCCGATGAGGACACCCCCGGAGCTGGGACAATACTCCGGGCGGCGCCCACCCCTGTTGTATCCGATCCAACTGGGGTCGTAGTGATCGGCTCCTGTTGCTGCATATTCATAGTGGTTTTTGGGGTGGGGGTTTTTAGGAAAACCCAAACCATCACACACACATTCACACGCACACTCACACATGGCTATTGAAAGAAGGAGCCACCCTTACGAAAGATAAGAAGGGGATTTGGGGACAATGGGGAGGGAAAAGGATGGGAAAATAGGGTTGGAACACATGCGCAAGACGCGCCATTCATCCATCCACACACACATCCACACACCAGGAATTAAGGATTCATGGGGCAATGGGAAGGAAAAAGGAGGTAAGGGTAGGATGGGTGAGAGAAGCTGAGAAAGGATATCGAAGGAAAGGAGCAAGAATTGGGGAAACGAGAGGATTGGGGTGTTTTTCCACCCTTAACGGGATCCTCAACCCGGGCGATTGCAGTCAGGGCCGCCTACCCCTATGCGCATCAGGCCAGAGTGCCCGGAGGGAGCGCAACCCCCCTTCCTCCCCTTCCGGGGAGGGAAGTGCAATGCAGGCTCTTGGTCACCGTCCCCCGGTCCCCGGGCCCCCCCGACACGAAAGTGTCGAGGTGGGGGCCGAGAGACCCACCGGGCCCCCCCCGACACCTAGGTGTCGAAGTGGGGGGCCCGATGGGCCCGGAGACCGGGGGGCGGCTAAGCCCCTCCACCACGTCAAGGTGGCCTGCAATCGGAGGAGTGCACCCTTCAAAGAGGGCCGAAAACAGGGTCCGGACGCTCGGGTCCGGAGGACCACGCAACGCCGGCCGCACCTGCCCACTATTTTTTCCCCTCTGCCGGGGGACCACCTCTGGTGGTGTCCCCCCAGGTGTCCAGCCACCCAGGGGGACCCAGATGATTCGCGTGTGCCTTCGCTTGTTTTAGAGTGGGGTAAGGCAGGCCCCCACTAGGTAGACTCCTGTGTTGAGAGATGTGCCTTCCTCTCGACCGAGCTCCCCTCATTTTAATGGAGGGGCCCACTCACCTAGGCAGAATCGGCAGAGAAGTATCTCGTCGACTACTACTCGGGGCGATGCAGTCCCCGGCGTTTGGTCGACGGTCCCGCTCGATCGCTAGGCCGGCACACCGCCCGTTCAGGCACTAACCATTTGACCGAGGTGATCACATTGGAGATACACCTCGGCACCGCATATGCCTCCGCGTTTTCGGCTGAGGAAGGCATACCCCACCTTGTGGATGAAAGGCTGGACCACCCAAGTCTGCTGATGTTCCCGGGTCCCACCGACCCTATCCGTATGAGCACCCAAGTACCCGCTGAGCCCAAGAACCGAAGTTCCCCGGTTCCACCGACCCTATCCGAATGGAGACCTACAGACCCAGCAAAGCACTAAAGGGACACCAGCAGACCATTACAATGGTCCCCTCACCCTCATCGACCCTTCCCGTGTCCCTGCATCCGCCTTTTTATACAGGAGGAATGCAGACTCCTGTTGAGATATGTCAGCCTCGGGGTCAGCGACCCGTCACTTGACATGCCTCGCCACTCGACGGCATCCGTGACTCGAAATAAGCGTGCATCCGAGTTTTCCGGAGGGTGATGCACTAACCCTCGCTGCATCTCCTACCCGACGCGAGCTAACACTGAAAAAAAAACCTGAAGAAAAAAGAAGTATTACTTAAAACTAACACTTACAACTAACTTAAAATTAACTTAACACTAACTTAAACTAACTTAAAACTAACGAAAACAAAAAACGCTGAATTGATCTCATCGCAGATCAACCAGCACCGGACGCCTCCGTGTTTTTCAAAGATGGGGGAAGGCGCACCCCACTCTGTGGATGAAAGGCTCGGGAGCATCTGTCCGCCTCAGCTTCCTCGGGTTCCACCGACCCTATCCGAATGGAAACCCTATGACCCGCTTGAGCCCAGGAACCGAAGTTCCTGTCCCACCGACCCTATCCGAATGGGAACCTCCGGACCCAAGCGAGCCAGAAACCTTAGCGGAGGTTTCGATGCTCCCCTCACCCTCATCGACCCTTCCCGTGTCCCTGCATCCGCGTTTTTAGACAGGAGGAATGCAGACTCCTGTTGGCCCACGTGACTCGAAGTAAATGTGCATCCGGATTTCCGGAGGGTGATGCACAACCCTCACCTCACCTCCCGCTTTCGCCGCGAAGGTGGGCATCCTACCCGCAACAAAAAGAGCTACCGCGAAAACGAAAACAAAAAACGCTAAGTTGATCTCATCGTAGATACAACCAGCACCGATCGCCTCCGTGTTTTTCAAAGATGGGGGAAGGCGCACCCCACTCTGTGGATGAAAGGCTCGGGAGCATCTGTCCGCCTCAGCTTCCCTCGGGTTCCACCGACCCTATCCGAATGGAAACCCTATGACCCGCTTGAGCCCAGGAACCGAAGTTCCCGTCCCACGACCCTATCCGAATGGAACCTCAGGACCCAAAGGAGCCAGAAACCTTAGCGGAGGTTGCGATGCTCCCCTCACCCTCATCGACCCTTCCCGTGTCCCTGCATCCGCGTTATTAGACAGGAGGAATGCAGACTCCTGTTAGCCCCCGTGACTCGAAGTAAATGTGCATCCGGATTTCCGGAGGATGATGCACAACCCTCACCTCACCTCCCGCTTTCGCCGCGAAGGTGGGCCTCCTACCCGAAGTTTCTAAACCCGCCTCCCGGTAGAGGCGGCTTGTGCAGCAGTGTCCCAATCGAGATACCAATGTCTCGGTCGAGACACCACCGCACCCGGCTGCCTACGTTTATTTATACAGGGGTGGGCAGGCCCCCTGTCGCCGACGTGCAACGCCGACTCCTAACCCGTGTC
>NW_020229640.1:37055-61522 GCF_003227725.1 Camponotus floridanus
TAGGGATAGGAACATGAAAGGGATAAAAGAGGATTGGGTGTTCTTTCCACCCTTCACGGGATCCTCAACCGGGCGATTGCAGTCAGGGCCGCCTAACCTATGCGATCAGGCCAGGTGCCCCGGAGGGAGCGCAGCCCCCCTTCCTCCCCTTACGGGAGGAAGTGCAATGCAGCTCTTGGTACCGTCCCCGGTCCCCGGGCCCCCCGACACGAAAGTGTCGAAGTGGGGCCCGAGAGACCCACCGGGCCCCCCCGACACCTAGGTGTCGAAAGTGAGGGGCCCGATGGGCCCGGAGACGGGGGGCGGCTAGCCCCTCCACCAACGTCAAGGTGGCCTGCAATTCGGAGGAGAACCTAACCTAACCTAACCTAACCTAACCTAACCTAACCTAACCTAACTAACCTAACCTAACCTAACCTAACCTAACCTACTAACCTTTTTTTTTTTTTTTTTTTTTTTTTTTTTTACGAGAGAGGAGAAAATGCAGTTACGCACCCCTGGTCCCCGTAGACCAGGGGAGTGTGGGACTCGGCCTATTTAACGGCCCCTACCCACTAAAAACTCCTCTCTATGCGTCCGTCAGGTCTGGACTTGACTCCCGAGGGGTTCCCGCGTCTGCATAAGATCCACCTCGGGAGTCGTGTCCGTTGGACTTGCGTCCTCGTCCTCGTCGGGCATCCTCTGTCCAGTGTATGTGTAGTGTGTGTATAAAGTGTATATTGGCGTGCGCCTGTATATAATGAGTGAATGGTGTGTAATTGTGCGTGTAGTGTGTGTATGCGTGTAGTGTTGAGTGCGTGAATGTTAGTGTGCGTGTATATGAGCGAATGATTGCCCCTCCCCCCCTTTATCCCCTCCCCTAATCCCATCCCTCCCCCCCTACCCTCTCCTACCCACCCTCCTCCCTACCAATGTCCCCAACTCGATAAATGTCCCTGGTATGAGTGTCAGTGTGCTTGTGTATTATGAAAAATGAGTGAATGAAAAACCCCCATCCCTTCCCTACCCCAACTCCCCTCCTACCCTACCCCCCCCCATCCCTGTCCCCCCTAGTATGATCCCCCGCCGTATTGTATATGTGTATGCGTGTGTGTGTTTGGACCGTCACGTCAAGGTATGTATATGTGTCTTAAGTTAGTGTTTCCATTAGTCGTGAATCAAAAATTAGTCTAATTCGAAATTTCGCCGAGTCTTTCTCTGGCTCTTTCATCTTCTTCCTTGGAAGACATCACCTTTTCTGCAAATTCAAGAAAGGCGTCCCAGTTTTCTACTGATTCTAAGATTTGCTGAATCACAGATTTCAAAGAGAGATCATCACCAATTGAACTAGTTAGTAATTCTCTCTCATCATTCCACTCCGGACAAGTCTGGAGTGTGTGCTCCGGAGAATCGTCTTCTACTTTGCAGAAGGGACACAGAGCAGAGTCGGCTTTTCCAATGCGATATAAATAAGTGCCAAAGCACCCATGTCCTGTAATTATTTGCGTCATGTGGAATGTCAACATTCCAAATTGTCTATCTAGCCAATGATCGAAATGCGGTAGTACGGCTTCCAATGTACGTTTACCGGCAGCATCGTTACGCTGCAGATATAGCTTCCATTGTCTGCGTGCCAGAAGCAATTCATCCTTTTTGATTTCTTTTTCTTCCAGAGGCGTCCACATATCGTACCTTTTTAGGTCGCTAACTCGGGAATAAACTCGTCTGAAATATGCCGCGTGGATGGGCGTAGGCATTACTCGTGCTAATAATAGGGCTGCGTCGGCGGAGACTGTGCGATATCCGGAAATGACCCTTATCGCAGTCATTCGTTGCACCCGTCGTAGCAGATCCTTAGACTTCTGGGTGTATGAAGCCTCGCTCCAAATTGGAGCTCCATAATTTATTATAGAGGCAATTGCATGTGCATAGAGTCTCCTTTTCTTCTCGGTAGGGCCCCTTAAATTGGGCATGATGTTACACAGTGCCCGAATTACTTTCGATACTTTCCTTTCCACGTAAAGGAAATGATCGATGAATTTCCATGCTCCGTCAAGAATGAGACCTAAGTACTTTACACTACTTTGCAATTGTATCCTTTCGTGACTCACGTTGATAGAATATGAATCATTGTATAAATCATTGTACATATTAATATTATTATTAGGATTAACTCTAGGTTTAGGTAGTCTAAGATTAAATAATATAGCTCCCGTTTTACCGGGAGCGATCTCAAGTCCGAGCTGTCGAATTCGGAGCAACACTCGGCTCAGCTGAAGATTTATCCGAGCTCTGGCTACTTCGATGGTTGGAGCCCTGGCAAGGACCAAAGTATCATCGGCGTAACCGATGATGATACAACCTTCTTCCGTGGGGGTACGAAGTACACCATCATAGGCAATGTTCCACAGGGTCGGTCCAAGGACCGACCCCTGCGGAACACCAGCCGTTACATTTTTAATTTGTGTTTTATCACCCATTATTGAGTATTCAATCTCACGATCCGATAAGTAACTACGAATGATCCTCCGAATATAATTCGGGAAACCTCTCTCCTGTAGTGCTTGCCTGATGTTACACCATCTTATCGAATTAAATGCGTTCGTAACGTCTAAGCTAGCTCCGATTACTACTTCGCGATCTTGGCGAGCATCGAGTACATACTCACTGACGATATTCAGAGCATCACAGGTGGACATCTTCCTACGGAAGCCGAACTGATTGGCAGAGAGATTGGATATTGGGTGTGTCCTCATCCATTCATAGATACGCTCATTTATTATGCGCTCCAAGACTTTACCTAATTCACTCAATAGGCAAATTGGACGAACTTTAGGATTGACGAGATCTAATTCCCCCTTGGGAATAAGAATCAGGATCGAATTCTTCCAAACTTTGGGAAATTCCCCTTTCTTCATATATAACGTATAAATTTTCCGTAGATGTTCAAGGAAGGATGTGGGCAAGTGCTTCAGAAAGAAGGCTTTGATCCCATCTTTGCCGGGGGCTTTATTGACGCTAGATGATCTGCGCAATACAGTGCATAATTCCTCCAGACTTACAGAATACTCGTCTATCCATTCGTCCTCTTCTACTGTTGGAGGGATATTGTCAATATTCCAAAGAGGATCTGTAGGGAATAGTTTCTCAATAGTGTTATCGAGGATATTCGGATCCATCATTTCAGTAATACATGGAGTAGATCTACGAAGCTTCTTCAGTACGATCCTATAGGGTAAACCCCAAGGATCTTGATCGATGGTATTAATAAGATCATTCCACGCGTCAGTCTTAGCTCGTTTAATTGCGTTTGTAAGCTTTTTCTTATGTGTCCTATACAATTCTTCGTATTCCAGAATTTCATCTATCGATTTTCTAGATCTTTTCTTGGCTCGCTGCCAACGTCGTCGAGCGGATAGACTCGCTTTTCGTAGCTCTGCAATGTTAGAGTTCCACCAATACGCACAGTTTTTGCGCATTGGCTTAGCTCTCGGCATTGCAAAATCACAAGCATCAGTTATTATTTCTTGAGCCCATTTTGCAGACAAAGTGTCTTCCGCCGTGGGAGTCAATCCAGTACATCTCCATTCCAGAGCTTCCTGGAATTTATCTTTGTCAAATTTCTTGTATGCCCACTTAACGTATCTTTGCTTTTTGCGAATATCACTCGTTCCACCATCCATAAGTATCACATAAGAGATATATCTATGGTCCGAAAGGGTTTCTTCATCGAGTATAGACCATCCACGGATCCTCGGATCAAGTGAGGAACTCACCCATGTGAGGTCAACAATAGATGTTCCTTGATGCCTCACACATGTAGGTTGCGAGCCTCTATTCACAATACTTAGTTCGTAAGAAGCACTCCATCGAGCCAGTCGGTCGCCTCTGGAGTCAGTCAAAGGGCATCCCCACAACATCGAGTATGAATTAAAGTCTCCTCCGATAAGTATGTCCGAGTCTGTCATTTCCACACACTCACCGAGCTCATCAAGAAACTCCTCAAACGTATTATTATCGCAATTAGGAGAGATATAGCAAGAGACGATCAATATATCTCGCCAAAGCACAGCTACGGAGAAACTGCCTATCTTTTTGACTATTCCAATACATGAAGTGTGTTGCATGTTGTAGTGGATGGCAGCCGTGCCGGTTCCATTAGCCACCCACGTAACGTCAGAAGGTATATAATAGGGTTCCGAAATAATGGATATTCCGATCTTATGATCAATCTCCGATTGCATGAGGAGATCCTGAGCAGCTCGACAGTGATTTAAATTTATTTGTAATATCTTAGTCATAATTATACTGTAAATAGGTAGATAGTAATAAGTTGCTGTACATATGTAAATAGTTAATAGTTAATACAACAACCCACTACAATTCTTCCATCTCGACCTCGTCCGTCCTCCTATCGGGCGAGTTCAATTCTATCCGGTGAGTCAATCCGTGATGTAATCTGATCGTGTGAAGTGTCCTCAGATGCTGCTTCTGCCTTATAGAAGGCAGGCTTCCTGTCAGATGATGGGACAGTTATACCAGTACATCTAATAGAACCCATGCGGTGATTATAATCCTTTCCTAAGTCGGAGCACAATATACATCGAACCTGGTTCTTACAGGTAGACACGGAGTGTCCTGTCTTACCACAGCGGAAGCAGGAACCACTATGGTCTTTGCTCGACTTGCAGTTAACACGCACATGTCCTATTTGCCAGCATCGATGGCATTGAAGAGGGCGCTTCTTTAAAGACTCCACTCTAACAGTGGACCATCCGATTGGTATTCTTTTCTTTTCGGTAAGTAGAATTGCAGCAGTCTTGGGGCACTGAACCCATACAATGCCAGCACCATTTCTCGTACGACCAATCTTTCCGGATCGGACTTCACTAGGCTTACAATTGCCCGTAGTTGATACTGCCTCAATGATTTCCTCCTTGGAAATGGATTCATCCATTCCAATTAGTTTGATTTCACCAGTAATAGTGGGACGCGAAACATAAGCTTCTTCTTGTAGGACTCGTTGTATTTCCGATGCCAAACGGTCTGCTTTAAGGGCATTATCGGGTCCATGTATTTCTATTATAGCGTTGCCACTAATGCCCCTTCTTACTTTGGGCATTTGAATGTCCAATTCCTGGAGCGAAATCTGGGATCGAATTCGTTTGAGTGCTTCGGCATAGGAGAAGTCCGAGCTTTTACCTTTCAGGCTTACCGCAGCGGTTTTAGGTAGTCTTTTTTTCTCAGTACGTGTCGCGACTTTCTCTTTCTTTTGTTTTAGGGCTTTTCCATCCTTGCCCACAGTCGTCCACGGTAGATCCCGTGGAGGTTGGGTCGGTCGTGGACGAGCGGATGTCCCCCTTTGCTGATTTTCCGCTCTAGGCGGTTTTATTTGAACATTACTAATGACTCGGATATCCGTGCGTTTAGCCTGAACATTATCCTTGTTAGAAAATACCATGCTAGGTATCTCCTTATGCACAGAATCATTGCGTATCGGGATAGCTATCGATTTTCCCAGCAGTGGAGGTCTATAAACCCAGTCATTAGGAAGCTCTTCTAAAGGAGGAGCAGTTGTGTCACGTGATGGTAAAGTTGGCCAATCTTCCTGAGATTTGATATTGATTGGCTGTGCAGCAGGATGGGGGCTTGTCCGAGAGTTCGACCTTTCTCTGTTTTTCTTATGTACATATTTATTTTCATTATCATTATCTTTTTCTGTATATATTTGTACATTTTGACGCTCCATTTCTTTTGTATATACATTCTTCTTCCTCTCATTTTCATTCATATTTTGTACATTGCCATCCTCATTGTTAGCGTATGTCTCTTTACCAATACTACTTCTAATTTCCTTAAAGGTGCGTCTCATTTCTAAGCGAATACTCTTATTTTCCTGGCGCAACTCTTTGATGGTATCTTGGAGTTCGCTAATCTCACGTTTACGTCTTTCCTCCTCTTTTTTATTCTCCTTCATTTCTTGGAGGAGTTCGTCAATTTTGATTTGTAGCGCATGTGGATCTCCCACGTGCTCGGCTCTCTCCTGGAGTGCTCGTACAAAGCCACTAAGTCCTTGCGTTCTTCTGCGTAGTTCTCCACTGAGTCCGCCTTGTAATCGTCCGCTCTTGGTACGGATGATTTCAATGGCCTCTATGTATTCAAGTGCAAGCGCACTGATGTCAGATACTGTCATATTTTGTAACAGTTCAGCCTCAATAGCATCTGGAGCCTTGCCAGTACGCTGGATAATCTGCTGCTCCGCGATAAGTGGATCTATCGCACGGACCTTTCTGCGAGGTCGGCCGACCTTACGTTTTCCTTCAACATCCGTGCCTGACGGCTCGTTTTCATTCGTAGTGCAGCCTGGGTCTTCTTTACCCTCGTCCAGATTAGGTTGTGTAAGGCTAAGAATAGCCTTCTTACGAGGAATACTAGAGCGAGTCTTATTTTCGCCTAAATCAGAGGCACTATCGTCTAACGAGTCAGTATCTACAACTCGACATTTCTTCCTTTTGAACGCAATGCGTTCCTCGTCAATATCCATGGTAGCTGGATTACTAGGGCCAGCAGCAGGTGCAGCCCGTTCTTCCTCTTCAATAAGGGTGACCCAACTCTGGGACTCCAGAGGAGGGGCATCCTTAAGCGGCGCATCTAAACAAGGAGGACTAGACTCTCCAACGATGACCGTATCCGCACTTATGGATCTGTGCGAGTCGGGCTCATTACACGTGGCGACATCTCCATTAGGCGCAAGAGCCTCTTTATTTACCACTGGTTTTGAGACGGCAGTAACCAGTTCCTTCGCGGTGCCTGCCGTAATCACCGCGGGTGGCCCATCGTCCGATGAGGACACCCCCGGAGCTGGGACAATACTCCGGGCGGCGCCCACCCCTGTTGTATCCGATCCAACTGGGGTCGTAGTGATCGGCTCCTGTTGCTGCATATTCATAGTGGTTTTTGGGGTGGGGGTTTTTAGGAAAACCCCCAAACCATCACACACACATTCACACGCACACTCACACATGGCTATTGGAAAGAAGGGAGCCACCCTTACGAAAGATAAGAAGGGGATTTGGGGACAATGGGGAGGGAAAAGGATGGGAAATAGGGTTGGAACACATGCGCAAGACGCGCCATTCATCCATCCACACACACATCCACACACCAGGAATTAAGGATTCATGGGGCAATGGGAAGGAAAAAGGAGGTAAGGGTAGGATGGGTGAGAGAAGCTGAGAAAGGATATCGAAGGAAAGGAGCAAGAATTGGGGAAACGAGAGGATTGGGGTGTTTTTCCACCCTTAACGGGATCCTCAACCCGGGCGATTGCAGTCAGGGCCGCCTACCCCTATGCGCATCAGGCCAGAGTGCCCGGAGGGAGCGCAACCCCCCTTCCTCCCCTTCCGGGGAGGGAAGTGCAATGCAGGCTCTTGGTCACCGTCCCCCGGTCCCCGGGCCCCCCCGACACGAAAGTGTCGAGGTGGGGGCCCGAGAGACCCACCGGGCCCCCCCCGACACCTAGGTGTCGAAGTGGGGGGCCCGATGGGCCCGGAGACCGGGGGGCGGCTAAGCCCCTCCACCACGTCAAGGTGGCCTGCAATCGGAGGAGTGCACCCTTCAAAGAGGGCCGAAAACAAGGTCCGTAACGCTGCGGGTCCGTGCATCTGGACCACGCACGCCGGCCACCCTGCCCACTAATTTTTTTCCCCCTCTGCCGGGGGACCACCACTGGTGGTGTCCCCCCAGGTGTCCAGCCACCCAGGGGGACCCAGATGATTCGCGTGTGCCTTCGCTTGTTTTAGAGTGGGGTAAGGCAGGCCCCCACTAGGTAGACTCCTGTGTTGAGAGATGTGCCTTCCTCTCGACCGAGCTCCCCTCATTTTAATTGGAGGGGCCCTCTCACCTAGGCAGAATCGGCAGAGAAGTATCGCGTCGACTACTACTCGGGGGGACGCCAGCCCCGGCGTTTGGTCGACGGTCCCGCTCGATCGCTAGGCCGGCACACCGCCCGTTCAGGCACTAACCATTTGACCGAGGTGATCACATTGGAGATACACCTCGGCACCGCATATGCCTCCGCGTTTTCCGGCTGGAGGAAGGCATACCCCACCTTGTGGATGAAAGGCTTGGGACCACCCAAGTCTGCTGATGTTCCCGGGTCCCACCGACCCTATCCGTATGAGCACCCAAGTACCCGCTGAGCCCAAGAACCGAAGTTCCCCGGTTCCACCGACCCTATCCGAATGGAGACCTACAGACCCAGCAAAGCACTAAAGGGACACCAGCAGACCATTACAATGGTCCCCTCACCCTCATCGACCCTTCCCGTGTCCCTGCATCCGCCTTTTTATACAGGAGGAATGCAGACTCCTGTTGAGGTATGTCAGCCTCGGGGTCAGCGACCCGTCACTTGACATGCCTCGCCACTCGACGGCATCCGTGACTCGAAATAAGCGTGCATCCGGTTTTTCCGGAGGGTGATGCACTAACCCTCGCTGCATCTCCTACCCGACGCGAGCTAACCTGAAAATAAAAACCTGAAAGAAAAAGAAGTATTAGCTTAAAACTAACTTACAACTAACTTAAAATTAACTTAGCACTAACTTAAACTAACTTAAAACTAACGAAAACAAAAAACGCTGAATTGATCTCATCGCAGATCAACCAGCACCGGACGCCTTCGAGTTTTTCAAAGATGGGGAAGGCGCACCCCACTCTGTGGATGAAAGGCTCGGGAGCATCTGTCCGCCTCAGCTTCCTCGGGTTCCACCGACCCTATCCGAATGGAAACCCTATGACCCGCTTGAGCCCAGGAACCGAAGTTCCCTGGTCCCACCGACCCTATCCGAATGGGAACCTCCGGACCCAAGCGAGCCAGAAACCTTAGCGGAGGTTTCGATGCTCCCCTCACCCTCATCGACCCTTCCCGTGTCCCTGCATCCGCGTTTTTAGACAGGAGGAATGCAGACTCCTGTTGGCCCACGTGACTCGAAGTAAATGTGCATCCGGATTTCCGGAGGGTGATGCACAACCCTCACCTCACCTCCCGCTTTCGCCGCGAAGGTGGGCATCCTACCCGCAACAAAAAGAGCTACCGCGAAAACGAAAACAAAAAACGCTAAGTTGATCTCATCGTAGATACAACCAGCACCGATCGCCTCCGTGTTTTTCAAAGATGGGGGAAGGCGCACCCCACTCTGTGGATGAAAGGCTCGGGAGCATCTGTCCGCCTCAGTTCCCCCGGGTTCCACCGACCCTATCCGAATGGAGACCCTGTGACCCACCTGAGCCCAGGAACCGAAGTTCCCTGGTCCCACCGACCCTATCCGAATGGGAACCTCAGGACCCAAGTGAGCCAGGAACCTTAGCGGAGGTTGCGATGCTCCCCTCACCCTCATCGACCCTTCCCGTGTCCCTGCATCCGCGTTATTAGACAGGAGGAATGCAGACTCCTGTTAGCCCCCGTGACTCGAAGTAAATGTGCATCCGGATTTCCGGAGGATGATGCACAACCCTCACCTCACCTCCCGCTTTCGCCGCGAAGGTGGGCCTCCTACCCGAAGTTTCTAAACCCGCCTCCCGGTAGAGGCGGCTTGTGCAGCAGTGTCCCAATCGAGACACCAATATCTCGGTCGAGACACCACCGCACCCGGCTGCCTACGTTTATTTATACAGGGGTGGGCAGGCCCCCTGTCGCCGACGTGCAACGCCGACTCCTAACCCGTGTCCCCGCCTCCGCGTTTTTTATTTAAAGCGAGGGGAGGCGGACCCCCGCTTGCGGTATGTTGACCGGTGGATTCAAGTGGGTCTTCCACAGGAACCCATCACCCAACATAACCACGCCATACGGGCACACGTGACTCGAGTTAAATGTGCATCCGGTTTTCCGGAGGGTGATGCACCACCCCTCAACCTCACCTCCCGCTTGAAGAGCGGAAGATGGGCTTCCTACCCGAGAGAAGCTCCGCCTCCACGTGGAGACGGTGTTGTGCTGTGTTGTTTCCATCGGGAAACACTATCGTGCTTCGCGACGGAAGTCAACACTGCACCCGGCTGCCTTCGATTTTTTATACAAGGGTGGGCAATCCCCCTGTTGCCGACGTGCGACGCCGGCTCCTTCCCGTGTCCCCGCCTCCGGATTTTTTATTTAAAGCGAGGGGAAGGCGGACCCTTCGCTTGCGGTATGTCAGCCTCCAGGTACCGTAAACACAGTACCCTTCACCTGACATAAGGACCGCTCCACTCGACGGTTCCCGAGACTCGACATAAGTATGCCTCCGATTTTTTCCGGAGGGTGAGGCACCAACCCTCTTGAAAGCAAGCCGCGACCCGAAGACTCTACTGCCCGGTGGCCAAAAAGATGGTGGATTTCCGCGTCTCTCCGAGGAGAGACCCGAACTCCACCCGCACACACACTCACACACACACACACCATTCACACACAGAGGAACCGCCACCGAGATAATCCCCGCCTCTGGCCCGGCAGGTGACAAAGTCACCCCACCAGTCCTTCGGGCGAGGGTCCCGGCCGGTTCCCGTTTTTCCCCTTTGAGGGACGCTTCACGGCGGGAGCACCCGCCGATCCGCCACCTCATCCCCCCTGTGGGAGCACCCACACAAGTTACGGGCGGAGAGCTAGGCTCCCCCTACAGTGCCGTACCACTGGGCGATTGAAGTCAGGGCCGCCAACCCCTTCCAGCGAACGAGACTGGTCCGCGGCAGCAGACCTCATCTCTATGGAGTCGCTGGGCTCCATCTGCACCCAAAGCCGGGTACCGTGCTATTTGAAAGCGGGCGCCACCCCGAAGAAAAGTAGAAGTGGAGACCTTGGGACAATCGGTCGGGGAAGAAGGATGGGAGGTTTAGGATGGGAGGAAGAAAGAATGGGTTGGGTGTTCTTCCACCCGTAACAGCCCCATTGTGCCGGGTTTGGAGTCAGGGTTTTCCTTCCCCTATGCGCATCAGGCCATAAAGCCCGGAGGGAGCGCAACCCCCCTTCTCGTGATGTCCGCCCACGACGACTTCGGATTACTCACATACTCGCTACTCACGGCCCGAGGGCCGCTTTCGTTTTCGTTTTCATCCGAAGCCGCCGCCTACAGCGGACACCACGAGGAAGTGCAATGGTGCGCTCTTAGACCCCTCAACCCGAAGGAAGAGGGGAGCTCCTCCACCACGACAAGGTGGCGCACCATCGGAGGAGAACCTAACCTAACCTAACCTAACCTAACCTAACCTAACCTAACCTAACCTAACCTAACCTAACCTAACCTAACCTAACCTAACCTAACCTAACCTAACCTTTTTTTTTTTTTTTTTTTTTTTAACGCAGGGGAAAATGCATTACGCACACCCCCCAAGGCGCCAAGACGGCGCGCCAAGGGGGGTAGTGTGGGACTCCCCGGCCCTCGGGAGAGGCTAGTCCTCTCCCTCGGAGTGCAATGCCGGGTATACCCACTAAAAACCCCTGCGTGCAGCCACCCGTGCTGCTTGGCCCGGTCCCCGCGTACACGCTTACGCATCCCAAGCGAGGACCGGGCGGCCTGGCCCAATTAAGGGCCCCTCGCGTGGTGCCTGGTGGTGGGCACCGATGCGACCAAGTCGCGTCTCGCGCCGCCGCGGGCGCCGGGATGCCGTATCCCGACGAGCGCGGCTCACACGCGTGGAGGGGGAAACTGCACCCCCTCCCGCTCCCGTTCGGACCCGGGAGCTCTCCCACGGGACCTCGCGTCCCTGGGGCCAACTGCCCCTGGGGAGGGAATCGCCGAAGCGTTAGACCCCCCCCGGGGGTGGGAATCGCCGTAGCGTTAGACCCACCCCCCACCGGGGTGTGAGGCTCGAAGCACTACGCACCCCGGCGCCAGGGCGAGACTTAGTCTCCACCCTGGCCTCCGCGTCCACCAGGGGGGCGGAGGTCATCTCATCTCCGTACTCCCCCCGGCTTCAGCAACACACTTCCCCCATTCTTCCGAGGGGGGTACTCCTGGGAGGGAGGTCATTCTCCCGACCTCAGCCTCCCTGAGCCCCATGCCTCTCAAAGGGGGCGGGGAGACAAGTCTCCCCGTCGCGCGGTCCTCGGTCCGACGAGGACGAGTCGTCGCGTCGCGCGCCTCCTCGCGATGGACCCCGGATGTTCGGGGGTCCTGGCACGCGAAGTCTGGGCACTCTTAGTTCACCGATCCCGCCCCCCCGGGCCGGAACAGCAGCCAATGGCTAACTGAACCGCCCCAGGGGACCGGGACCGACTTAAGCTCCCCCACCACGTCAAGGTGGTGCCCAATCGGGGGAGAACCTAACCTAACCTAACCTAACCTAACCTAACCTAACCTAACCTAACCTAACCTAACCTAACCTAACCTAACCTAACCTAACCTAACCTAACCTAACCTAACCTTTTTTTTTTTTTTTTTTTTAACGCAGGGGAAAATGCATTACGCACACCCCCCAAGGCGCCAAGACGGCGCGCCAAGGGGGGTAGTGTGGGACTCCCCGGCCCTCGGGAGAGGCTAGTCCTCTCCCTCGGAGTGCAATGCCGGGTATACCCACTAAAAACCCCTGCGTGCAGCCACCCGTGCTGCTTGGCCCGGTCCCCGCGTACACGCTTACGCATCCCAAGCGAGGACCGGGCGGCCTGGCCCAATTAAGGGCCCCTCGCGTGGTGCCTGGTGGTGGGCACCGATGCGACCAAGTCGCGTCTCGCGCCGCCGCGGGCGCCGGGATGCCGTATCCCGACGAGCGCGGCTCACACGCGTGGAGGGGGAAACTGCACCCCCTCCCGCTCCCGTTCGGACCCGGGAGCTCTCCCACGGGACCTCGCGTCCCTGGGGCCAACTGCCCCTGGGGAGGGAATCGCCGAAGCGTTAGACCCCCCCGGGGGTGGGAATCGCCGTAGCGTTAGACCCACCCCCCACCGGGGTGTGAGGCTCGAAGCACTACGCACCCCGGCGCCAGGGCGAGACTTAGTCTCCACCCTGGCCTCCGCGTCCACCAGGGGGGCGGAGGTCATCTCATCTCCGTACTCCCCCCGGCTTCAGCAACACACTTCCCCCATTCTTCCGAGGGGGGTACTCCTGGGAGGGAGGTCATTCTCCCGACCTCAGCCTCCCTGAGCCCCATGCCTCTCAAAGGGGGCGGGGAGACAAGTCTCCCCGTCGCGCGGTCCTCGGTCCGACGAGGACGAGTCGTCGCGTCGCGCGCCTCCTCGCGATGGACCCCGGATGTTCGGGGGTCCTGGCACGCGAAGTCTGGGCACTCTTAGTTCACCGATCCCGCCCCCCCGGGCCGGAACAGCAGCCTATGGCTAACTGAACCGCCCCAGGGGACCGGGACCGACTTAAGCTCCCCCACCACGTCAAGGTGGTGCCCAATCGGGGGAGAACCTACGTGTTCGGTTACGCGCTCTCGGGAGAGCGGTAACTCGCGAGCGGACCCACGCGCCTCGGGAGGCGAGCGGGAACCGTCGCGCGCTGTTAAGCTCACTTTCGTCGCCGCCGGCCTTTGTTGGCCGGTCGGCGAAACAACCTTTTTTTTTTTTTTTTTTTTTGTAACCCAGGGGAAATCCTTGATGGATACCCGCAGTCCCCGGGGAGGGACCGCGGGTTATGTGGGACTCCCTCCCAGAAGGGGAGGTATACCCACTAAAACCCCTGGGGTGGCCATCCCGGCGGCAGGAGGAGGGGACAGAGACCCGGGACTCGCTATTGCAATACTTCGGATCTCTGCCCCCGCGATTCCTCCCCCGCGGCGATCAGGAGGCGACGTCACGGGTGTTCGGTGACGCCGCCGCCCGATCCTCTTCCCGGGGGGGGCTCGATTGGCCCCCCATTCTCTCGCGCATACGCGGTTGCGGGTGGACAGGGCCACACTGCCCACCCGCGTCCCTCCCTCGGTGGTCAGGGGGGACAGGGTCGGGGTCCGAGTTCACCCGACTCGGGCCCCGGCCCCATTTGCCCCCGGACTGGTGCTCCCTCCGCCCCCCGTAGGGAAGCGGATTCGGCAGTCAGCCCGGGGGCCCACCACGAGGTTCGGGCAGGAGACAGAAGGTCCCCCGCCGTTATCCCTCCCATCCCGAGGGGGTCGCCGGGAAGAAGACATTCGCCCGTAGGCTACTAGCCCTCCCCCAACGATCCCCTGGGGGGGGGACTATGAACTCCGCTATTTAGCGGACTCCACCGTCCCCCCCCCGTTGGCCGTAGCCTCCCCCTCCGGCCGCCCGAACCAAAAGATCCGTGGCGACGCAGAGGGGGGGCCGACCTCTCCGAGGCCATCCACGCCCTCCCCCGGATCCCACCCTTCTGGGTGGGAATCCAGGGGACCGCGCTTCTGGCCCCCTCCTCCTTCCTTAGACGGGGGAAGCCCCCGCCCCGCACCTGGGCTCAGCGGAGCTCCGCCTCGCCCACTCTTCACCCTTCCTGGGGGCGGAGGTTTACACCCCTCCGCCCCCAGGATATGCCCCGCAGGGAGCCCGCGATCCGCACACAGCGGACATCGCGGGCGCCCCGCGCGGCATGTCGCCATCTTGTGGGAGGGTGCGCCGCACTTATAACAGCGCACCCCCCTGTCGCTCCCGCCGCTCTCCGGGCACTGCGCCGCTACGTGCCCGGCTTCAAGGCAGGAGTAGCACCGGGCCGGCCATTCGCTCGGCAATACAGCCGAAGGACGGCCGACACGGCGCCACCCCCGCCTCCTCCTTCTTCTTCTTCCCTCATCAGGGGAAGACCTCCCCCCCTCCTCGGAGGGGGATGACTCCACACCGGAATCACCCCTCCGGGGAGGGGGGCCTCCACTCCCGTTTCGTTGGTGGCGGGGACCTCTACAACGAGATCCCCGTCACCATCTCGCCCTATCCTCAGTACCCCGAGTCCCGGGGCCAGGATTTTAACTCCTGGAGCCCGGGCACTCGGGGCCTTCACCGCGTCGGCGTACGAGAGGCCGGCCGGCACAGACCCCCTGACCGTAGTCCCGGGGGTCCCATCGACCGCACCTCTCCCACGCCGACTATCCTGGGGGCAGCATTAGCTTCTACAGCTGGGCTGCTCCTCCCCTTCACCGCCGTGGGAATGTAAAAACATTCCCCTCTCCACGTCCTCGGCGTCTGCGCGCCACGACTCTTGAAGCCGACTCGCGCAGCTCGCCCTCTCAGTGGGGATGTGCCCCGGTCCAGAACATCCGGACCGAGGCACACCCCCACCGAGACACTCCTGACCGCGTACTCATCTTCACAGATGAGCCCCAGCGGGGACGTGCCCCGGTCCACTCTTTGCGGTCCGGGACACGTCCCCACCGCAACGCTCGTTCTCTCCACCTCTGGGGGAGGGGGAGGGGGCGGAGACGTCTGTGTCTCCGCCTCCTCTCCCCCCCACCTCTCCAACGCTCTCTGGAGAAGAGGCCGGGCTGCTCTGAGGCCCCTGCACGTAGCCCTGAGAAAACCAAAAAGGTTGTCCATGCCGTACAGGCCCCCCGGAAAAAGAAGATCGCGGTGTTCCCGTAGTTCGTCCTCCACAGCCTCCTCCACAGCCTTCTCGATGTCACTGCACCACTGTGCAGTACTCTCCAGCATCTCTTCCAGACTCTCCATCAGCCACAAAGTGGCCTTCTGGGGAGTCACAAAAGAAGAGAGATTACTTCCCGTACTGGGGGCGGTCGTCCGTTCGGCCCCGGGGCCCACCCCTGACCCCGGGGATCGCCCGTCGTCGGATGACGACGGGGGAGGGGCCGGGACGCTACCCCCCTCACCCGCCGGGCCCTGGGGGTCCGAAGTCCCCTGGGCCGGTAACAATACTCTCTTTTTACGAGGCATTTCCATCACGATTTTTGTTTTTTTTCGAGGTTGTCTCCTCTAGGCTATTTGATAGCGGGCGCCACCCCGAAGAAAGAAGAAATAAAAGCTGGCTATTGGAAAGCAGGCGCCACCCCGAAGAAAGTAGAGGGGGAAACCAGGGACAAAGGGGCAAGGAAAAAGGAAAGGAGGTTATGGATAGGTGAGGAAGAAAGAATGGGTTGGGTGTTCTCCCACCCGTCACGGCCCCATTGTACCGGGTTTGGAGTCAGGGTTTTCCTTCCCCTATCCGCATTAGGCCAAAGTGCCCGAAGGGAGCGGAATCCCCTCTTCCCATGGTGTTCGCCAGCGACGACTTCGGATTACTCACTACTCGCTACTCACGGCCCGAAGGCCGCTTTCGTTTTCGTTTTCATCTTCCGTCGTCGCCGACGAACACCACGAGGGAGTGCAATGGACGCTCTTAGTTCACCGCCCCGCCCCCCCAGGCCGAAACAGCAGCCAATGGCTACTGAGTCGCCCCAGGGGACCGGGAACGGCTTAAGCCTCTCCACCACGGCAAGGTGGCGTCCACGGAGAGGTGCACCCTTCAAAGAGGGCCGAAAACAAGGTCCGTAACGCTGCGGGTCCAAGTGCATCTGGACCACGCACGCCGGCCACCCTGCCCACTAATTTTTTCCCCCTCTGCCGGGGGACCACCACTGGTGGTGTCCCCCCAGGTGTCCAGCCACCCAGGGGGACCCAGATGATTCGCGTGTGCCTTCGCTTGTTTTAGAGTGGGGTAAGGCAGGCCCCCACTAGGTAGACTCCTGTGTTGAGAGATGTGCCTTCCTCTCGACCGAGCTCCCCTCATTTTAATTGGAGGGGCCCTCTCACCTAGGCAGAATCGGCAGAGAAGTATCGCGTCGACTACTACTCGGGGGGGACGCCAGCCCCGGCGTTTGGTCGACGGTCCCGCTCGATCGCTAGGCCGGCACACCGCCCGTTCAGGCACTAACCATTTGACCGAGGTGATCACATTGGAGATACACCTCGGCACCGCATATGCCTCCGCGTTTTCCGGCTGGAGGAAGGCATACCCCACCTTGTGGATGAAAGGCTTGGGACCACCCAAGTCTGCTGATGTTCCCGGGTCCCACCGACCCTATCCGTATGAGCACCCAAGTACCCGCTGAGCCCAAGAACCGAAGTTCCCCGGTTCCACCGACCCTATCCGAATGGAAACCTACAGACCCAGCAAAGCACTAAAGGGACACCAGCAGACCATTACAGTGGTCCCCTCACCCTCATCGACCCTGCCCGTGTCCCTGCATCCGCCTTTTTATACAGGAGGAATGCAGACTCCTGTTGAGATATGTCAGCCTCGGGGTCAGCGACCCGTCACTTGACATGCCTCGCCACTCGACGGCATCCGTGACTCAAAATAAGCGTGCATCCGATTTTTCCGGAGGGTGATGCACTAACCCTCGCTGCATCTCCTACCCGACGCGAGCTAACCTGAAAAGAAAAACCTGAAAGAAAAATAAGAATTAGCTTAAAACTAACTTAAAAACTACCTTATAACTAACTTAAAATTAACTTAAACTAACTTAGAACTAACGAAAACAAAAAACGCTGAATTGATCTCATCGCAGATCAACCAGCACCGGACGCCTTCGAGTTTTTCAAAGATGGGGAAGGCGCACCCCACTCTGTGGATGAAAGGCTCGGGAGCATCTGTCCGCCTCAGCTTCCTCGGGTTCCACCGACCCTATCCGAATGGAAACCCTATGACCCGCTTGAGCCCAGGAACCGAAGTTCCCCGGTCCCACCGACCCTATCCGAATGGAAACCTCCGGACCCAAGCGAGCCAGAAACCTTAGCGGAGGTTTCGATGCTCCCCTCACCCTCATCGACCCTTCCCGTGTCCCTGCATCCGCGTTTTTAGACAGGAGGAATGCAGACTCCTGTTGGCCCACGTGACTCGAAGTAAATGTGCATCCGGATTTCCGGAGGGTGATGCACAACCCTCACCTCACCTCCCGCTTTCGCCGCGAAGGTGGGCATCCTACCCGCAACAAAAAGAACTACCGCGAGAGCGAAAACAAAAAAACGCTGAATTGATCTCATCGCAGATCAACCAGCACCGGACGCCTTCGAGTTTTTCAAAGCTGGGGAAGGCGCACCCCACTCTGTGGATGAAGGGCTCGGGAGCATCTGTCCGCCTCAGTTCCCTCGGGTTCCACCGACCCTATCCGAATGGAAACCCTATGACCCGCTTGAGCCCAGGAACCGAAGTTCCCCGGTCCCACCGACCCTATCCGAATGGGAACCTCCGGACCCAAGCGAGCCAGAAACCTTAGCGGAGGTTTCGATGCTCCCCTCACCCTCATCGACCCTTCCCGTGTCCCTGCATCCGCGTTATTAGACAGGAGGAATGCAGACTCCTGTTAGCCCCCGTGACTCGAAGTAAATGTGCATCCGGATTTCCGGAGGATGATGCACAACCCTCGCCTCACCTCCCGCTTTCGCCGCGAAGGTGGGCATCCTACCCGAAGTTTCTAAACCCGTCTCCCGGTAGAGGCGGCTTGTGCAGCAGTGTCCCAATCGAGATACCAATGTCTCGGTCGAGACACCACCGCACCCGGCTGCCTGTGTTTATTTATACAGGGGTGGGCAGGCCCCCTGTCGCCGACGTGCAACGCCGACTCCTAACCCGTGTCCCCGCCTCCGCGTTTTTTATTTAAAGCGAGGGGAGGCGGACCCCCGCTTGCGGTATGTTGACCGGTGGATTCAAGTGGGTCTTCCACAGGAACCCATCACCCAACATAACCACGCCATACGGGCACACGTGACTCGAGTTAAATGTGCATCCGGTTTTCCGGAGGGTGATGCACCACCCCTCAACCTCATCTCCCGCTTGAAGAGCGGAAGATGGGCTTCCTACCCGGGAGAAGCTCCGCCTCGACGTGGAGACGGTGTTGTGCTGTGTTGTTTCCATCGGGAAACACTATCGTGCTTCGCGACGGAAGTCAACACTGCACCCGGCTGCCTTCGATTTTTTATACAAGGGTGGGCAATCCCCCTGTTGCCGACGTGCGACGCCGGCTCCTTCCCGTGTCCCCGCCTCCGGATTTTTTATTTAAAGCGAGGGGAAGGCGGACCCTTCGCTTGCGGTATGTCAGCCTCCAGGTACCGTAAACACAGTACCCTTCACCTGACATAAGGACCGCTCCACTCGACGGTTCCCGAGACTCGACATAAGTATGCCTCCGATTTTTCCGGAGGGTGAGGCACCAACCCTCTTGAAAGCAAGCCGCGACCCGAAGACTCTACTGCCCGGTGGCCAAAAAAGATGGTGGATTTCCGCGTCTCTCCGAGGAGAGACCCGAACTCCACCCACACACACACTCACACATGCACACACCATTCACACACAGAGGAACCGCCACCGAGATAATCCCCGCCTCTGGCCCGGCAGGTGACAAAGTCACCCCACCAGTCCTTCGGGCGAGGGTCCCGGCCGGTTCCCGTTTTTCCCCTTTGAGGGACGCTTCACGGCGGGAGCACCCGCCGATCCGCCACCTCATCCCCCCTGCGGGAGCACCCACACAAGTTACGGGCGGAGAGCTAGGCTCCCCCTACAGTGCCGTACCACTGGGCGATTGAAGTCAGGGCCGCCAACCCCTTCCAGCGAACGAGACTGGTCCGCGGCAGCAGACCTCATCTCTATGGAGTCGCTGGGCTCCATCTGCACCCAAAGCCGGGTACCGTGCTATTTGAAAGCGGGCGCCACCCCGAAGAAAAGTAGAAGTGGAGACCTTGGGACAATCGGTCGGGGAAGAAGGATGGGAGGTTTAGGATGGGAGGAAGAAAGAATGGGTTGGGTGTTCTTCCACCCGTAACAGCCCCATTGTGCCGGGTTTGGAGTCAGGGTTTTCCTTCCCCTATGCGCATCAGGCCATAAAGCCCGGAGGGAGCGCAACCCCCCTTCTCGTGATGTCCGCCCACGACGACTTCGGATTACTCACATACTCGCTACTCACGGCCCGAGGGCCGCTTTCGTTTTCGTTTTCATCCTCAGCCGCCGCCTACAGCGAACACCACGAGGAAGTGCAATGGTGCGCTCTTAGACCCCTCAACCCGAAGGAAGAGGGGAGCTCCTCCACCACGACAAGGTGGCGCACCATCGGAGGAGTCGGCGAAACAACCTTTTTTTTTTTTTTTTTTTTTTTTTTTTTTTTTTTTTTTTTTGTAACCCAGGGGAAATCCTTGATGGATACCCGCAGTCCCCGGGGAGGGACCGCGGGTTATGTGGGACTCCCTCCCAGAAGGGGAGGTATACCCACTAAAACCCCTGGGGTGGCCATCCCGGCGGCAGGAGGAGGGGACAGAGACCCGGGACTCGCTATTGCAATACTTCGGCATCTCTGTCCCCACGAAATTCCTCCCCCGCGGCGATCAGGAGGCGACGTCACAGGTGTTCGGTGACGCCGCCGCCCGATCCTCATCCCGGGGGGGGCTCGATTGGCCCCCCGTTCTCTCGCGCGTACGCGGTTGCGGGTGGACAGGGCCACACTGCCCACCCGCGTCCCTCCCTCGGTGGTCAGGGGGGACAGGGTCGGGGTCCGAGTTCTCCCGACTCGGGCCCCGGCCCCCGGCCCCCGGGTTGGTGCTCCCTCCGCCCCCCGTAGGGAAGCGGATTCGGCAGTCAGCCCGGGGACCCACCACGAGGTTCAGGCAGGGGACAGAAGGTCCCCCGCCGTTATCCCTCCCATCCCGAGGGGGTCGCCGGGAAGAGGACATTCGCCCGTAGGCTACTAGCCCTCCCCCGACGATCCCCTGGGGGGGGACTATGAACTCCGCTATTTAGCGGACTCCACCGTCCCCCCCCCGTTGGCCGCAACCTCCTCCTCCGGCCGCCCGAACCAGAAGGTCCGTGGCGACACAGAAGAGGGGCCGGCCTCACCGGGGCCCTTCACGTTTTCCCCCGGATCCCACCCTTCCGGGTGGGAATCCAGAGGGCCACGCTTCAGGCCCCCACTCCCTCCTTTCTTGGACGGGGGAAGCCCCCGACCCGCACCCGGGCTCAACGGGGCTCCCCCGCTACGTCCCGTTCTCCCAACTCCCGGGAGCGGAGGCTTACATCCCTCCGCTCCCAGGACATGCCGCGCGGGGAGTCCGAGGTCCGCACACAGCGGACACCTCGGAGTCCCCGCGCGGCACTCCGCCATTTTATGGGAGGGTGCGCTGCATTTATAGCAGCGCACCCCCCTGCTACACCCACCGCTCACCGGGCACTGAGCTGCCACGTGCCCGGCTTCAAGGCAGGAGTAGCACCTGGCCGGCCACTCACTCGGCAAAACCGCCGAGGGGCGACCAGCCCGGCGCCACCCCTGCCTTCTCCTTCCCTTCCCCACATCGGGGGAAGACCTCCCCTCTCCCTCGGAGGGGGATGATTCCCAGCCGGAATCAGCCCCCTCGAGGGGGTCACCTCTCCCTTTTCCATGGTGGCGGGGATCTCCACGACGAGATCCCCGTCACCATTTCGCGCCAACCTCACGTCTCCGAGTCCCGGGGCCAGAACCAAGCGTTGGCTCCTAAGACCCCGGGTACTCGGAGCCCTCACCGCGTCGGCGTACGAGAGACCGGCCGGCACGGACCCCCTGACCGTAGTCCCAGGGGCCCCATCAACCGGGCCTCTCCCACGCCGACTCATCGGGGGGGCAGCACAGCTGGTTACAGCTGGGCTGTCCCCCCTACTCTCCGTTGTGGGGAGGGTGCAGCGACACACTCCCTCCACTCCCGCGGTGTCCCCACGCCTCTGCTACTCCTAAAACGGAGTGCAGAGTCCGTGCCTACACCTACATCTCGTCTGAGGAGGGGAGGGACCCACATCGGGTCCGTCCCCACCTCAGACACCTCCCTCTTACTCTCCACCTCTGGGGGAGGGGAAGGAGGCGGAGAAGTTTGTGTCTCCGCCTCCTTTCCCTCCCACCTCTCCAGCGCTCTCTGAAGAAGGGCTGAGCCGCTCGGAGACCCCTGCACGCACACCTGAGATGACCAAACAGGTAGTGCAGGTTGCGCATGCCACCCGGAAAAAGGATATGGTCCTCGTCCTTTATATCCTTCTCCACCGCATCCTCGACGGCTTCCTCGGTGTACCTGCACCAAGTTGCGGCGTCCTCCAACATCTCCTCCATACTCTCCATCAGCCACAACGCGGCTTGATGGGGAGTCACGGAAAGAGACAGTCCACTTCCCGAACTGGGGGCGGTCGTCCGTTCGGCCCCGGGGCCCACCCCTGACCCCGGGGATCGCCCGTCGTCGGATGACGACGGGGGAGGGGCCGGGACGCTACCCCCCTCACCCGCCGGGCCCTGGGGGTCCGAAGTCCCCTGGGCCGGTACAATGTCCTTTTCTTTTTAGGCATGTCCATCCAGTTTTTGTTTTTTATCGAGGTTTTCTCCTCTAGGCTATTTGATAGCGGGCGCCACCCCGAAGAAAGAAGAAATAAAAGCTGGCTATTGGAAAGCAGGCGCCACCCCGAAGAAAGTAGAGGGGGAAACCGGGGACCAAGGGGCAGGAAAAAGGAAAGGAGGTTATGGATAGGTAAGGAAGAAAGAATGGGTTGGGTGTTCTCCCACCCGTCACGGCCCCATTGTACCGGGTTTGGAGTCAGGGTTTTTCCTTCCCCTATCCGCATTAGGCCAAAGTGCCCGAAGGGAGCGGAATCCCCTCTTCCCATGGTGTTCGCCAGCGACGACTTCGGATTACTCACTACTCGCTACTCACGGCCCGAAGGCCGCTTTCGTTTTCGTTTTCATCTTCCGTCGTCGCCGACGAACACCACGAGGGAGTGCAATGGACGCTCTAGTTCACGCCCCCGCCCCCAGGCCGAAAACAAGCAGCCAATGGCTACTGAGTCGCCCCAGGGCGACCGGGAACGGCTTAAGCCTCTCCACCACGTCAAGGTGGCGTCCACGGAGAGGTGCACCCTTCGAAGAGGGCCGAATAAACAAGCCGAAACGCTGCGGGTCCAAGTGCGTCTGGACCACGCCAGCCGCGGCCACCCTGCCCACTAATTTTTTCCCCCTCTGCCGGGGAACCACTGGTTGGTGGGTCCCACAGGTGTCCAGCCACCCAGGGGACCCAGATGATTCGCGTGTGCCTTCGCTTGTTTTTAGAGTGGGGTAAGGCAGGCCCCCATAAGACTCCATGTAATTGAGAGATGTGCCTTCCTCTCGACCGAGCTCCCCTCATTTTAATTAGAGGGGCCCTCCTTCACCTAGGCAGAATCTCGGCAGAGAAGTAATCGCGTCGACTACTACTCGGGGACGCCAGCCCCGGCGGTTTGGTCGACGGTCCCGCTCGATCGCTAGGCCGGCACACCGCCCGTTTCAGGCACTAACCATTTGACCGAGGTGAATCAATTGGAGATACATCCTGCCAGCGGCGGCAGATGCCTCCGCGTTTTCCGGCTGGGGAAGGCATACCCCACCTTGTGGATGAAAGGCTTGGGACCACCCAAGTCTGCTGATGTTCCCGGGTCCCACCGACCCTATCCGTAATGAGCAACACCAAGTACCCACCGCTGAGCCCAAGAACCGAAGTTCCCCGTTCACCGACGCCTATCCGAATGGAAACCTACCAGACCCAGCAAAGCACTAAAGGGACAGCCAGCAGACCATCTCACACAGTGTCCCCTCACCCATCATCGACCCTGCCCGTGTCCCTGCATTCCGACTTTTTAACAGGAGGAATCAGACTCCTGTTGAGATATGTCAGCTCGGGTCAGCGACCCGTCACTTGACATGCCTCGCCACTCGACGGCATTCCGTGACTCGAAATAAGCGTGCATCCGATTTTTCCGGAGGGTGATGAGTGCACTAACCCTCGCTGCATCTCCTACCCGACGCGAGCTAACCTGAAAAGAAAAACCTGAAAGAAAAATAAGAATTTAGCTTAAAACTAACTTAAAAACTACCTTATAACTATACGTTAAAATTAACTTAAACTAACTTAGAACTAACGAAAACAAAAAACGCTGAATTGATCTCATCGCAAGATCAACCAGCACCGGACGCCTTCGAGTTTTTCAAAGATGGGGAAGGCGCACCCCACTCTGATGGATGAAGAGGCTCAGGGACATTCTGTCCGCCTCAGCTTCCTCGGGTTCCACCGACCCTATCCGAATGGAAACCCTATGACCCGCTTGAGCCCAGGAACCGAAGTTCCCCGGTCCCACCGACCCTATCCGAATGGAAACCTCCGGACCCAAGCGAGCCAGAAACCTTAGCGGAGGTTTCGATGCTCCCCTCACCCTCATCGACCCTTCCCGTGTCCCTGCAATCCGCGTTTTTAGACAGGAGGAATGCAGATCCTGTTGGCCCACGTGACTCGAAGTAAATGTGCATCCGGATTTCCGGAGGGTGATGCCAACAACCACCATCACCTCCCGCTTTCGCCCCGCGAAGGTGGGCATCCTACCCGCACAAAAAGAACTATCCGCGAAGAGGAAAAACAAAAAACGCTGAACATTGATCTCATCGCCAGATCAACCAGCACCGGACGACGCTTCGAGTTATTGTTAAAAGCTGGGGTAAGAGGCGCACCCACACTCTGTGTGTATGAAAGGGCCGTCGGGACATCTGTCCGCTCAAGTTCCCTCGGTTCCATCCGACCCTATTCGAATGGAAACTATGACCCGTTGAGCCCAGGAACCGAAGTT
>NW_020229641.1:0-36676 GCF_003227725.1 Camponotus floridanus
TGTAATGTGCTGTAGTGAACGGCTAAGGAGCGGCTATTGTACAATTATTAAACATCTAGAAAGGTTTACCGAACGGCTACGAACGATTATCCGACGATTATCGAGCTATAATGAGTGGCAGTGATCGAAGAGGAAACGGTCTCGAACGAGGCTACGAACGATTCAAGAACAGCTGCGAACGAGGCTACGAGCATCTCAAGGACGGCTGCGAACAAGGCTATGAACACGTCAGGAACGGCTACATACGAGGCGGCATACAAGTCCACAACGCTACGAACGAGTCAAAAACGATTGTCAACGAGGCTACGAACGGGTCAGAAACGACTGCGAACGAGGCTACGAACTGCTTAAAAACGACTATCAACAGGGTCAATCGCGCCAACAAAGGGATCAAAACGGCAGTGAACGGCAATCGAACGGGTCAGCAACGGCAATCAAACGACTATTGAACGGGTCAGCAACGGCAATCGAACGGCAGTGAACGGCAATTGAACGGCTACGAACGGCAATTGAACGGCTGCGAACGGCTATTGAACGGCTAATTCGATCGACGAATCGAAACAACGATGGGTCGACGATCGGGAATAACCGGGGAAGCGAAGAAACAACATAGTTTAGAGAAACGGCAGTTGGTGAACGAACTGCACGCACCGGCGAGAAAAAATTTCCCCGAAGACACGTAATAGTGCGGGGATACGATGATCTGTGGCAAGCCGACATTGTCGAGATGCGTCCGTACTCTCGTTTCAACAGAGGTTACAACTACATACTCACAGTCATCGATGCGTTGAGCAAGCACGCGTGGGCCGTACCGCTCAGAGTAAAGGCGGAAGCGAGACAGCTGACGCTATCGCCGAGATAATTCGATATAGCGAGAGGTGTCCGAAAAACATACAGACCGACATGGGGAAGGAATTTTATAACGCCGACGTGCAACGGCTCATGCGAAAACACGGCATAAATCATTATTCTACGTATTCGGTATTGAAGGCATCGATCGTCGAGCGATTCAATCGCACGCTAAAAGACGACATGTGGAAGATGTTTACGTTGAACGGATCTTACAAGTGGGTCAAGGCGTTGCCGGGACTCGTATCGGATTACAACGCGCGCAAGCATCGAACGATCGGCATGCGACCCGTCGACGTTACCCCCGCGATCGCCGAGAGACTCTTGGCTACTGTATACAACCGTGTAAATATCGCGGGTCCGGCGAAATTCAAAGTAGGTGACTCGGTACGCGTTAGCAAGTACAAGACAGTTTTCGAGAAGGGTTACACGCCAAATTGGACAACCGAGGTGTTTAAAATTGTAAAAGTGCAGCATACTAATCCCGTGAGTTATCTACTCGAGGATTATCGCAAAAAACCTATCGCTGGAGCGTTCTACGAGCACGAGTTGCATCGCGCGAATTATCCCGACGTGTATCTCGTGGAGAAAATACTGCGCAGGAGAGGTGACGAGGTTTACGTGAAATGGCTTGGATTTGACAATTCGCACAACTCTTGGATACATAAGGACAATATGATTTAATTTATACAGTGTTTATTAATATTTCTTTCAATAATACTATATATGTATTTATATTCTTAATATAAGTATGTAAGATATGCGCTACATAAAATATATGAAATATAAAAAAAAAACAAAAAAAAACAATATTAATATTTCTTTTAATAGTATAATACATTGTGTCACACACGCGCAATTGTAAAATATTGTAAGAGAGATGGATAGCGGGAGAGCGATGAATGATACTTAGAATAAACATATGGGAGTTTTAAGTATCCCATTGGAATGAAAACAGTAGATAGGGTCTATGGTCTCCTTCAGAGATGAAGGCAGCGAGCGTTTAAGAAATAGAGCAACTGTCAGTATCGAATTGGCCAGTGAAAAGAATCAAGTGAACGTTGAGTGAACGATAGTGAACAGAAGAACGTTATATAACGTTAAATATATAATAAGAAAAAAGGAAGGTAAGAAATAAATAAATATAAAGAAAATAAATAATAAGAAATAATACATTGTGGATAATTAGATTATTTTCGCTTTTTTTTTTTCACACTAGCATGTGCATCCCCATATACCGACAACCTCAGCCCAATTTATTTCTGCATGGCTTGCAGAAATGGAGGTGTGTGAAGACCACGGGGCGTATGATAAATCAGTCACCGTATCCATTATTAAAATATTGCGCGGATTGCTTTCCACCAAATTCATGGCTTTTTCATCGCGAAATGGCAAAACCATTCAGTCGGCATGAGCTTAGTCAAGGGCCTCATACGATCGAGCTCTGCCAAAGACCGGAATGCGGAGGAATATTGACGGAAGTCCGACCCATCACAGATTGCGAGCAATGTTTCCAAACTTACATAAGTGTATACAACTTATTGATTGAAACGTATAAAATAGACCATTTAGGCATGTTTCATTATGATTTGATGATTGATGAGTTAAATTTTACATTACCTGCTCCTAATGAAAACATGGACGAGGAGCGCGAAAATATGTTAGAACGTACAATTATATTATCACCGTACTTATATTAATTATATTATCACATATACATATACATATTATTATTATATATACATATTATTACATATACATATTACATATTATATTATGTTATTCTTTTAACAGTAAAATACATTTTATATTTTATATTGTATATTTTATATTTTGCATTTTATATTTTACATATTACAATGGTATCCTATAATGTCCCCACGGTAACGTGTCAGTCGAATCAGGTACGATATATCGCTTGTCATCGTACGGACTCAGAGCAATTTTTGTCTCGCGGACGGTATACACTTGGTGCAGTTTAGATCTTATACACGACTGCTGTCGCGTCATTTCGATCTCTTCGTTTAAACATCGCGTGTAATCTTCGAAGGTTATCGTTCTCGCGACAACGTTGCTCTTGACGCCTTTAACTTTCTTCGTGTCTTTCTTTCCGTCCACTCGTAACGCGTACATCTTTGCTCTGAGCCCGACGAATTCGGTCATTATCGCACCGTTGTTTTCATCCTTCATCAAACCCGGCACTTTTTTATTTACAAGCGGTATATCGTACGCATTGTCCACCGCATAATCGCTCGTGTCGAATCTAACAATGTCGCGCTTCATGTTGTCGTACACATCCGCGCACTCGATGCGATATATGAGACTATCCGTATTGGTGTACATTACCCGGCATTTGTCGCGATACAGAGGATATATGTACTCGTGATGAAATTCGTACAGACACGTCTTGGATATGTCGAGTATGCACATACCCACGTAAATCGGTTTGTAAAATTTCACCTCGAGTTTACGCAATTCTATCGCAATCAGATTTTCCGAAAAGACGCTTCTGCTATGGAAATTCGGTTTCGCGATCATCGCTTCCGCGCCGAACCGACCGTCCCATTTTGTTAATAATTTTACATCGACCCGATTACGCACATTTTCCATCGTTTTGCCAAATACCGCGTTGTTCATTAATTTATATAAATTTTTCTCGAAATCGTTTTTCGCGAGTGTTCTGAAACGTGTATTTAATTCTATGTAATTTCGAAGCCATGGAGATTGAGAAAACTGTAAAATTCTATGTATTTTTGTTATACGAAGGCCGTGACGCGTACACTGCTGTAGGTTACGGTAGTGTATCACGTAACGCTTCTTATCGTATAACGTTGCGAGGAGCTTGTCTTGCCGCTTGCCGGGCGGCTTGTCGCGTGTCGGACAAAACGGTAGGTCGGTGTGCGTATCGTGAAGATGTTGCGGGTACTCGAGATCGACTTCGAGGATATACCCCGTGGATGAATTTAACGCTATAGATGATATGTCAAAATTCGACGCGTCGTCGACCCATCGAAAATCGGCGTAAGGCAACGGTTGACACATTGCCCATCCGTATAAATTATTAACGTCAAAATACATCAAGTACGACGATGGTTTCGATGGATCGTACGATTGTCGCATGTACTTGTTATTAGCGCGCGCGTATCTGTTGGAACATTGGCTCAGACCACCGCGTATACCGCGTTCTATAAACATGACCATGTCGATATCTGTAAGCAACTCGAACGTGATCTTTGTATGCTTTAACATGGCGTCCCACGTGTATCCGGGCAGAGTATAGTAATACGCGGGGTCGAGTCCGTAACTTTTTATGCAGCTATCGCGAAAATTTTCGAAAATATCGGCTAATAACAAGACGTCGATTTTGAGATACATGTCGCTGTATTCGCCCAGCGTTCGAATGGAGAATCGCGTCCAGATGTTCTCGGCGTGCGCGTAATCGCTCTCGGATATAGTTTCACCGGTCAAGGAACTATAAAACGATTCGCGCGGTGGTAAACGCGTATCTCGCAACCTATCTACCGAGTCAATGTATTCATACGGAAAGACGCCTTTTCGCGTTAATAAACTGAAATTTTCCGCGGATAAATTTTGAAATTCCGATTTTAAAATTTTGAGCTTGTCTTTGTCTAGATAAGATGCCAATTTGTCGAGACTCGATGTAAGAAATTTGTACGAATCGATGAAGCGTAATTTTACATTATTTTTCCAATCGCCTTCCTTAAGGTCAACATATTTTGTAAAAGAAATATATTTTTCTTTCGTTATCGGAAGTAACTCGACGCTCCCTTCGAATGCTGTGGCTATTTCCTCGATAATAAAATGTGAATCATAACCGGATAAATTGTGGAAAACTATCGGAATACAAAAAGATTCTTTGTAATTTAAATTGCAATTTGAATGCGCGGGACCTCTGTACCGCCCGGTCAAATGACAATGATCGCGGACGCGTGTATCGTCTTGCGCGAACGGTTTTTCGCATATATGACATTGAGTGGCGTTGTAAAATTTTTCACACTCTTCGGACGTTAAATTAACCATGGGGACATTGGTCGTTAAAATATTCTTAACGCGAATCGCTAAATTTTTAAGATCTTCGACGAACCACGCTATACAATCGACGCTACGACGCGAATGATACGCCGATGATAAAGATTCATCGCACGAACAATGCATTAATACGCTATACTAAATACCCGATGATGCTGGTACAATTTCTGTTGTTGTTGTTCTTCCTCCGTTTTGGTCAGAATGCATTCCAGATCGGCGTACACAACGAATGGAAGCCGCTCTTTCCTGTTGTAATTGTTGAACTCGAGCCACTTGTCCTTGTCACTCGGCAACCGGATAGCGCAGTCGTTCATCTCCCCGCAGTCGACCGTATGCGACTGCAACTTGTCATCTGAACTAAAATAATGCAGACATCTGAAAAGAAAATTTTTTAATTTTGAACAATTTGTTATGTAAATTATAATTATTTTATATTAATATATATATACATACCGATCGCAGATATATTTGTGATTCTTGTGTTTGCTCAGTTGCGAGCTCACGAGCCGGGATAAATTTTTTATCCACGCGAAGTGTCCTACGTTGTTGCCGTCTTCCACGTATAGCAGATTCACGTGCTTATCTCGCTTCTGCTCTGTCAGTCGTAGTGGAACAATGTTCTCGCTTTCGATGCCGTACACGTTGATCGAGATACTGTTTGCGAGTTCAAATTTTTTAATTTGATTTAAAGTTACTGGAAACTCAATGTCCCAGAGATTCAGCACTGTCGCGTAAGGTGGATACGATGATTCTCGTTCCGCGTTCCTTTCTGCGGGATATAGAGCGGCGACCACTGCCCACGCGAAACACGCATTGTCTTTAGACTGTACGTTAACCACCGCTCTTTTCATCATAATCTCCCGCGACAATTTAATGTGGCATCCCGCGCGCATTGGATTATATTTATTTACATTAACAGTTAAATTCTGTATTCGCGACAATGCCCAGCCGCTATCGCGTTCCTGAAACTCTTCCAGAGACGCTAAAGTGGGCTCGATAACGTGGCGCTCGAACCACTCGCGTAAATCCGATGTGCGAAAGAGTTCACAGTTTCTCGTATTCACACTTTTATTCGCGCGCTTATCACCCGACACAAATTCACCATTAAACACAGTGTTCACTTTTACACTGTTGTGTCTTTTTAGAACGTCTTGCACTTGCTCGAGCACGATGTCTTCAGCATCCTCGAGAAATTGACGAGGTTCGATATAGTTTGCGTTAATCACGGCACCGGTCAGAATACGGCTGTCGAACGCTGTATCGATCTCTCGCCAAACGAGTCTTTCAGCGTTATTATCACCGCTGTAATCACCACCGCTGGGAATAAACCGTCTCTGCAATCGAGTCTTTGCACCTTCTAATCGCGCGATTTTAGCCACCAGAGATTGCCTGTTTCCGATCGAGAGCCGCGGACGCTTGACACGACTGCGTTCTTCGAGCTCTTGGATCAATTCCTCGTAACGCTGCAACCACGCGAAATACTCGCCCAAGGTTGCAATTTGGCGAGATCCCTCCATCAGATCGCGTTCGGTCTGCTCGATGTTTTCCATTTTCCTATCTTTTTCACACTCACACTTTTAAAACACTATGTCACAGTTTTCTACGGATGACTTTTGCACACGATAAACAATACCGTTCTCTATCTTGAACGTGAAATAGGCG
This sequence comes from Camponotus floridanus, assembly GCF_003227725.1. Classification (NCBI taxonomy): domain Eukaryota; kingdom Metazoa; phylum Arthropoda; class Insecta; order Hymenoptera; family Formicidae; genus Camponotus; species Camponotus floridanus. The sequence continues at coordinate 6,562 of NW_020229641.1, forward strand.
CAAAAATCTTTCTAACGGAACACCGCTATACTTTTTTTTTTTTTACAACCGACGTGTCGATGGGCGTTCAAATCACATACTATGATGATTTGATGCACTTCAATCCTTCTTATATATGAAGGAGGAAACGAAGGTGCAAAGCTGCCGAACATCGGCGCTGATACGTTACAAATTCTTCCGAGAAAAAATTACGGAGGACGATTCTGGGAGGTGCCATTTGTTTATATTGTTTATAAATTCGCATGATGTATAATTCAATGAGAGAGAGATAAGGATACGTCGAACGGAAAAAATCTAGAATTACTTATATCGGGGGTAAGGGATGTACCGCGAAAGCGCAAAGCAGCCGAACATCGGCGCTGATATACGAGCGGTGGAAGCAAGGGTGCAATTCTTCCGAGAAAAAATTACGGAGGACGATTCTAAGGTGTTTATATTGTTTATCTACCGGGCATGTAATACAATATCGCTTATACTTTCGATAAACATATGGGGCCGCGCATACTTTTTTTTTACGAGGTGTTTACGGTGATATGGTGATAATGTCACATCTCTATTATACGATCTCGAATCGAGATCTCGCTGCCCTGTCAGAAAGAGTTTGGCAGTGCGCGAGTCGAGAAATCGAAAGTGAAGAAATCAAAAGTGAAGAAGTGACTATTTTTTCATCGTTCTTGTGCACTTTATAACATGGCCGAAGAAAATATCATTATCATTAATGATGACGACAATGATGATGTTATGATCATTGATGATGACGATGTGATGATCATCGATGATGACGATGTGATGATCATCGAAAATAATAATGTGAGGATCATTGAAAATGATAATGTACTGAACGTTAACGAAGAAGACGAAGATAACGCCGATGACATCGAAATAGAACCTTTGGCGGACAGCGATTACGAGAGTGTTGATAGTGATGATGAACTATTAGAATTCAGAGAACGGAATTTAGAATTACCGGAAATATTGACGATGAGCGATACGATAAGAATATGTCGCATATCGTTCTATTATGTAGAATATGGACAGAAATATTGTGCGGAATGCTTCCTAAGATTATCGTTTTTATTTCTGGAAGCTAGAGCTATACGGGAACATCGCTGCATGAATTGTCATCAGTTAAGCAATATATCCTGCAAAGAGTGCAGGAAATCACTATATCAAATATTACCGTGCGACATGTGCCCCATGTGCACACATTAAAATTGTAAGTACTATTTTTATAAATCTTATTATAACTATATATTTTTTACTATATATTATAATATATATTTTTTTTTACAGGAGCCGCCTCCCCCTGAACCGGCGCAACTCCCCCCCTCCCTCCCCCAATTAATTTTATATATTTTTCATAATTATATTTTCTAATATTACATTTTATATTTTTCTATTTTAATTTTAAATACATACACACACACACACACACACACACACACATAAATATGTATAATATACACATACACACATTTTAAAATAAATTTGATATATATTTTAATTTAAAAAAATGTAATTATTTCGCATGCCTCTCCTTGCGTTCCCATGTGTTGATCTAAGTCTCGTCTCGCGCTAGTTGTAAGTCTCTCTCTCTCGCGCTAGTTGTAAGTCTCTCTCTCTCTCTCTCTCTCGCGCTAGTTGTAAGCCTCGTTCGTCGCACGCGTTGTTCTCGCACCATCGCTCCCTCTCCCTCGCACGCATTGCTCTCGCGCCATCGCTCCCTCTCCCTCGCACGCGTTGCTCTCGCGCCATCGCTCCCTCTCCCTCGCACGCGTTGCTCTCGCATGCGATGCATTTCGAAGAAATGCTGCTGTTTATATTATTTATAAACCGAACATGTTCGTACGCAATATTGTTTATCAATCGGGCATGTAATACAATATTGCCGTAAAACATCTAACACGCGCCGCCGCCGAAATCCCCTCCGTCCCGCGTGACGTCATTCCCCCGCGCCTCCGTAATCCCCCGCGCGCCTCACCCCCCCTGAGAGGACCTGAGTTAGAACCCGCCTTATATACCTACTTACTTGCAGATTGTTTGTGGATAAATAAGGCAAATGATAAGAGACAATTCGAAATAATTACGCGATATACTTCACAAATCTAAAACTATTGTATGCTTGATGAATTCGATTTTCAATTTATTTTTCAATTATCTCAAAATGCCAATTAAAATGAATGTTTTCTATAATTTCATATAATTTTGTTATATAATTCGTAGTTATTCTTTTTGACAGCAACATTTATGTAAATTTATTGAAATATAAATTTTACAAAACGATTTACATCATGCAATCTTACGATTAAGGGGATGCTGAACGTTCTTTTTTATCGATTGATCGATTATTTTATTCCTGCACTGAAAAATTTGTATTGGTTACATAGAATGACAAATCCTTTTTTACGATTAAAATACGCATAAAAACATACGACGAGGTAATCGATTTGTAAGTAAAAAACGAAAAAAGTTAAAAAACAGAGTTGTAACTTAGTTGCCGCATTTCGCGATAGGCGGCACTACAATCTTTTTCACTTTCTTGCCTCGATCTCGAATGCGTGCAAATGCAAATTTTTGTGAACGGAAATTAGCTTTCTTATACTATGAAACTCGTTTTTAAAAATTTATTTACATTCTTTCATGCAATCCCTTGCACGGAGTAGTCATACTTTGTATATACAAGCTGCTAAACTTTTAAAATAATGATATTATGGGACGCCAACAGCCGACAACAGAGCGATATATATATATATATATATATATATATATATATATATATAGAGAGAGAGAGAGAGAGAGAGAGCGGAAAAAGCATATAAGGGTAAAAGAAATATGAAATTGACAATGAGCTAGTAGCGAGTAATTAGAAAAAATAAATGGAACGTATACTCGAAAGAAAAAAGTACGAGACTGCATTTGTGTGTGTGTATACCCGTATTCCTTTCGCATTTACTTATACTCGTCTCTCTTTCTCTCTTTCTTTTCCTTTCCGTAGTTATACGTATCTGTCTTGTATATATTTTTGTAATGTATTTGATTTTTTTTTAAATTAAAAAAATAGAAAATTATAATTTCAATTCTAAAAAAAATATTTCTATTTTTAAAAAATATCTGGATTGTTTAGTATTTTGTCTAAAGTTATCAATTGTTATATATAATTATTTTTCAAAAAATTGAAAAAAAACAATAAGTACGAATCCAAATATAAAAAACATGTGACAAATTGATTTAGTTAAAATATCAAAATATTTACGTAAATACATTCAGGGTAAATCATTGTGGGAAGAAAATTTATATTTTTTTCTTATTTATTCAATATATTGTAATACTGTGAGAAACATTCAGTATAAAACAATATAATACTGTGAGAAACATTCAGTATAAAACAATATAATACTGTGAGAAACATTCAGTAAACACAGTATAATATCATTCAGTATCATTCAATATCATTCAGTATCATATAATATCATTCAGTAAATACAGTATAATATCATTCAGTATCAAACAGTATAATATACAAAATTATTTATAAATAATAATATCAGTATAATATTTATAAATAATATCAGTACATAAGACATGTTATAACATATTTTTTATTATATATATTATATATACAGGGTGTCCGTAGATTTTCGACCAAAATGAAATAAATAAGTAGATTGGCTCGAATTAAGAAGAAATGACCTGTATTGTTTTGGGATTGTCGCAATAATTAACGAAATATTAAATAAAAAAGATCGGCCAATCTGCGTGAGTAAAAGCGCGCGGCGACGAGAGTTGTCCCACCGTAATCCGATACTACGAGCGCGGCGAAGCGGTGGGCGGGTCGCTCTCCGAGACATGATGGTAGTTTGCGATATATCGCAATACCGCGCCGAAAAATGACTTGTCCCCCCTTTTCGTGGCGAGAAAATGATGCGCTATCATTTCCACACCACCTTGCGGTAGATAGCATGGTGCGCTTTTTTTATAGTGGTTTCCCCCATAGGCCTATTCCACTCTCAATTTAAAAATTATTCAAAATGCCATTTACTATACGCTGAATATATCGTAAATGTAAAAAATTAATGGACAGTACCTTTACAAAAATTGATTCGTGGTTGAAAATCCCTCGATAAAATGTATTGCACGCGTTGATAATGTGATACGATGATAAAATTCTTCAAGAATCCTTTCTTCATCTCGTACACGAAGACGCATTGCTGGACCGGTTATCCCGATATTATGCACGACACTCAGTTTTACATAATTATTGCACAACACGTAAAATTGTACGGCCACTTGGTTTTCGTGTACGCCCGAGAAATGATTCCATGTAAATTGCGGCCGCACGATAAGTATTTTCTCCCGCTAGTCCGTATGCCACAATCATATCCGTATATTCCTGCAGAGTACACTTCACTTTCTCTGTTAATTTACTACGCAAACACAAGATTTTTATTAAAACGTCTTAGCTCTCGCACGCTGTTACCAGACTGCCCGCAACTACAGCTGAGCGGACATGCGAGTGTAATCATAGTGCGCAGGCGTCGAACTCACACGTACGCTTACACTCTCATGTCCGCTCAGCTGTCAGCTGTAGTTGCGTGCTGCTGGCGTACGCAGTCTGGTAACAGCGTGCGAGAGCTAAGACGTTTTAATAAAAATCTTGTGTTTGCGTAGTAAATTAACAGAGAAAGTGAAGTGTACTCTGCAGGAATATACGGATATGATTGTGGCATACGGACTAGCGGGAGAAAATACTTATCGTGCGGCCGCAATTTACATGGAATCATTTCTCGGGCGTACACGAAAACCAAGTGGCCGTACAATTTTACGTGTTGTGTAATAATTATGTAAAACTGAGTGTCGTGCATAATATCGGGATAACCGGTCCAGCAGTGCGTCTTCGTGTACGAGATGAAGAAAGGATTCTTGAAGAATTTTATCATCGTATCACATTATCAACGCGTGCAATACATTTTATCGAGGGATTTTCAACCACGAATCAATTTTTGTAAAGGTACTGTCCATTAATTTTTTACATTTACGATATATTCAGCGTATAGTAAATGGCATTTTGAATAATTTTTAAATTGAGAGTGGAATAGGCCTATGGGGGAAACCACTATAAAAAAAGCGTACCATGCTATCTACCGCAAGGTGGTGTGGAAATGATAGCGCATCATTTTCTCGCCACAAAAAGGGGGGACGGATCATTTTTCGGCGCGGTATTGCGATATATCGCAAACCACCATCATGTCTCGGAAAGCGACCCGCCCACCGCTTCGCCGCGCTCGTAGTATCGGATTACGGTGGGACGACTCTCGTCGCCGCGTGCTTTTACTCACGCAGATTGGCCGATCTTTTTTATTCAATATTTCGTTAATTATTGCGACAATCCCAAAACAATACAGGTCATTCCTTCTTAATTCGAGCCAATCTACTTATTTATTTCATTTAGGTCGAAAATAGACGGACACCCTGTATAATATATAACATTATTAAAAATTATGAAAATACATATCTATATATATATATATACATATATATATATATATATATATATATATAAAGGTATATACCTAAAAACTAATATTTCAAAATGGCGATGGATGTCCTGCAAATAGTTTCTTAAAAGAAACTAAAAATTAATGTTAATATCCCTAATAACACCTAGAAACTAAAAATTAATGTTAATATCCCTAATAGCACCTAGAAATAATTTTTCAATAGAGACAAAAATGTATTTTCTGACATGAGACTTTATTTATAATATTCACGAATATATGTCAGAAAATAAAATGCATTTTTTCTTCATTTGAAAGTAATTTTAATAGAATAATGAGAATGTTACGATTAAAATAAGATCAAACACGATATAAATGACATAAATTTAGTTAAATATATAATTATGAAACTTGTATTATCAGACTAATTAAAAATTACCCGATTTACGCCGTGTTTGATATCATTTTAATCGCAAAAATCTCATGAATTCATTGAAATTATTTTCAAACCGATGGAATTAAAAATAAAAGTTTCAATTTTTATTTTATAAGATGTTTACATTTTCGTGAATTGCAAATGAATAGAGGAAGCGAAGAAATCGATTGTAAAAGACTTCGGAACTCTTTGATGATAGGTCATCTCGCTCGCTCTCTACTCATAGTCTTGTTTTCTCTCACACTTGACAATCGTGATAGACACCTCGAAAAGATAAGCGAATCCAAGATCGAGAGCGAGCGAGACAGTAATAGGAGCGAGCGAGACTATAATAAGAGCGAGGGAGACAATAATAGATATGAGCGAGAGAAAAATAATAGTGTGAAAGAAAGATCCGATTCTCGAGCTCGAATCCTCGTTTCTCGTGCTATTTCTATCTCATTCGCTCTTATTGTTATTTTGCTCGTATTACCTCGCTTCCTCATGTAATTCTTGCATCACTTTTATACATACATACGTCCATACATACATCCACACATGCACACAATACAACACACACACACACACACACACACACACACACACACACACACACACACACACACACACACACACACACACACACATGCGTACAGATTATATATTTTACCAGATTTTACCGGTTTGCATGTGCGCTCTAGTTATTAATTAAAAAATACTTTTTAAAAAATATTTATCCTCGAGGCGATTCATTCGTGGACTGGTAGTTTTTAGAAATATTTCATACCAGATGCGGTTTGCTTGTGCGCTCTGGTTATTAAAATATTTATTTCAGAGGCGATCTATTCGTGAGCTGATAAATAAAAAAAATCCAGAGGCGATCTAATTAGTGTGCTGGTTGTTTTTAGAAATATTTCATACCAGATGCGGTTTGCATGTGCGCTCTGGTTATTAAAATATTTATTTCAAAGGCGACTTATTCGTGAGCTGATAATTAAAAAAAATCCAGAGGCGATCTAATTCGTGTGCTGATTGTTTTTAGAAATATTTCATATCAGATGCGGTTTGCATGTGCGCTCTGGTTATTAAAATATTTATTTCAGAGGCGATCTATTTATGAGCTAATTATTAAAAAAAATCCAGAGGCGATCTAATTCGTGTGCTGGTTTAAGAAAAATCCAGAGGTGATTTAATTCTGATGCTGACTATTCGAAAAGTATTCCAGAGACGATTTAATTCGTGTGCCGGTTACTGTTAAAAAAAATCTAGAGTCAATTTAATTTGTATGTTGATTATTCAAAAAAAATTCGAGAAGCGATTTTAATTTGTGTGCTGGTTACTGTTAAAAAATAATTTATCAGTTACGATTTGCATGTGCATTCTGGAAGCGAAATTTAAACAAAATTTAACTCAGAGATTATAAAGACACTGCTTCAACTAAAAAGCATATTTGATAAGAATAAAAATCCAGATAAAATAAATCATTGAACCGATTTTTACATGTTATAAGAGGATTCTTATTTTGAAAATGTGCTATATATTGCGATAATTCTTATGTAACTGTAGCATGTCATATAGCGACAAAAGCTAACAAATTATTGGAGCAAATTACACTGATCGCTGACGACTTTTTTTGATAACACCAAGCTTCGAATGTATGACAGCCTACCCGGCTGTGTGGTGTCTATTGGTGACTAAAAAAAATTACTTTCATTGCCGTTGCCTACAAATAATATAATATTTGAAAAGCTTCAACTTGATAGCATATGCTGTGGCTTTCCTTACACTACTATAAACTATAGCCTTAGAAGGAAATCCTTGTAAGGAAAAATATTTCAATAATGTGAAATGTACAAAGCAACATTTTTTTTAAATTATAGCAGAAAGTAAATTGCCTTTTCTAAAATGATAAATTATTCATATATTTTACATTTGACATATATCTTACATTTATCAAATCTGATCAAGATATTCCAATGAATATCGTTAGAAAAAGACGCCTCAGTACAAATATCTCATTTGCATATATCAGAGAGACGAAAAAAATATATTATGGTTGCGTCTGCAAATGGACGATGAAATCTATTATATTATCGATATAAATCTATTATTTCGAGATAATTTCGAGAAATTTCGCTTTTGAGATAAAGAATGTATTATGAAAATATTTATATTATTTATAAATTTTACGACATTACATCAATTTGCATAAAACATTTTATATTGTTAGCTTTTGATTATAACGATTTAACAAACGTCGTGCATAAATTATAATTTGTAGAAAGTTATATGCAAATATCTTTTTTATTGTATATACAGAATGTCGCAGAGTACTATACATATATAAGTGCTTGTAAAGAGCGCAGTAAATTGAAGAAACAAGTCCCAGCATTTTACAATTTTCGCAATAATAGAAAGAAATAAAATCAATTAATTAATTATATAATAATATTAAATAAAATCGATCGAATGTGTATCTACATGTGTGTGTGTGAGAGAGAGGGAGAGAGAGAGAGAGAGAAACGCTCGGCAGTTCGAGCTATTGCATGATTCAGTGTGTTAGGCATTTTGTCGGCGCGCGGCAAGAGGAGGAACAGTGCGGCGCAGCGATGACGTTGTAACGAATGACAACGGCTTGTCTCGTTGTTCTTCTCTTTGCCACGTGCCGACGACATGTCTAATACGCTGGATCATGCAATAGCTCGAACGGCTGAGCGTTTCTCTCTCTCTCTCTCCTCTCTCTCTCTCTCACACAAACACACACAACACACACGTAGATACATAATCGTTCGATTTTATTTAATGTTATTATATAATTTATTTATTTTATAATGTCTATTATTGCGAAAATCGTAAAATGCTATGAGACTTTTTTCTTCAATTTACTGCGCTCCTCACAAGCACTTATATATGTATAGTACTCTGCAACACTTTGTATATACAATGAAAAGATATTTGCATATAACTTTCTACAAATTACAATTTATGCACGACATTTGTTAAATCAATATAATCAAAAGCTAACAATATAAAATGTTTATGCAAATTGTTTGCTGTAATATCGTATTCGTAAAATTTATAAGTACATAATATTTATAAATATTTTCACAATATATTTTTATTATATATATAAAAAGACATAGCTAAACGAGAGCAATGATATTAGAATTATGTTTAAATATGTAGCAGTAAAGACAGATCTATGCTCTAAATTGCTTGTGCGAGACGATAGAGTGAAAATGCAACATATTTTTTGTTTCAATAAATACAATTAACACAATATAAAGAAAAGTTTTCATATTGCTCTTTCCAAAATGTGCATGACTTTTTATATTGGGTTGGGGAAAAAGTTTCTTCGTATTTTATTGCAAAAATGAAACAAATTTTATTCATATTTGAAATGAAGCTTATGAAATTAAATATGTCTCGTCTACGTCTCTTCAGGGGGGTAAAGAGGGTTTTATAGAATTTCTCAAAAATGAGAATCTATATCTTGGTTAAATGCACCAAGTAAAATATATGCATATGCCGTGTTTTTCGTTTAAAATTTCGCGTACAATTAAAAAGAATTTTTCAGGCATTTACCATCCGCTGTGGCTCGTAGATGCTAGTTTTCTTATCATGTTATTTAATATTAATAGATTTAATAATATAAATGATATTTTTTGATTTTTTGTATTATTATCATGTATTTCTTTTCGTTTTTATTATTAATTTTTAATTTATAAAATTTGCAGATGAAACTTGCATTTGCATTCATGGTAATGATGGCTATCGCAATGATATCGACTGTTTCAAGTCAGTCCAGCAGCCTTTCAAATAAACAGGGTTCGGGTGAATATTGCAGTTCATTAGGTTTATTCGGCCTAATACCTAATGCGGCGGAATCTGTGAAGAATTTTTTGAAGACCATTTTTACAGGGTTAGGTATTTGCTAACTTCCTCCAAAGTTTTCGTCTAAATATGTTAGACAGAATAAAAAAAGTAAACTTCAATAAATAAATGTTAAACAGCATGTCATTTAAATTTCTTTTCTTCAGTTAAATAAAATTGTCGACAAAAAAAATAATGTGTTGTAATTCTGTAGATATTATATGATCACTCCAAACGCAAACCTTTCGCTTGAAAAAATTCTATTTTCTTGCAAAAATGCTCAGAAAATTTTCTTCCTAGATTTTCAGAACTTTTCTATAAATCATCTTCTTCTATTTTTTCTTTGTTTTATCTTAAAAATTTCAAATTTTTTTGTATTTCTAATGATTTCATAATCAAATACATGTGTGATGTCAATTAAAAAAAGCAAGAATGGAAGAAAGATAGGAGACTGTGCCAAATAATCCGTTTAGCTTTTTAGAAATCTTAAAATTTTCTATGATATCTCATTAGATACTAAATCGAATATTTATTCGCTGATATATCAGTATGTAGCATGCGAATAAATTAATTTCTTAATTGTTATAAAGAGAAATTATTTCTCAATATCACGTTCATTAATTTTCTTCCCTTTTTATTGAAAATTGTCTTAAAATTTGTCAAAATTTAATAAAAATAAGTATATATCCATAAAGAAAATTATAATTGATATTAGATACAAGGTATTTTTATGGGCATTAAGGATATCCACGAATGTGTAAGAAACAGCTATTAGAGATGCTATAGATATCCAAATGGTCGCAATTCGAAATTTCATAAATACCTACAGGATATGTAAACCAATATTCAGTGAATATCTATACAACAAGTCAGTAGATATTTACATAGATACATCTATTACATCTATTACATCTATTACAAGTCAGTAGATATTTACATAGATACATCTATTACATATATATTGATATTTATTAGATTTTTGCTGCACATTTATTCAATGTTCTATGATATATATATATATATATAAAAGAATTTGCAACCGTCTGCGATAAATTTTTGGAGCTCTGGAGCTCCTCGCAAAAGATAAAGAAGATACGACTAATACCCATACAGCACAGAGCATTGTTGTTACATTGCAGCAATATAGCAGAAATATATAACAGCAATATAACAAGAATAGTCTGTGCGATAGCGTTGCGTCTGCGGAACGATATATTGAACGCGAACGAACTCGCGCACTCGTATATAACAACGAGATTTTAAAGGAACAAAGAAAATTTAATGAATCACAACGATATAAATAAGAACATAGATTATTCGCCAAAATAAGCCACGCATAGACGCGCGTCTGCACAGCTTGACAGCTGACTCTAGACTCCCAGCTGATCGTCGTTGTTTATCAACAACGTGTTGATGATGCATTCGGAGACGATCTTGCATCCTATATATATTTCCTGCTGAAAGAATACAACGGATAGCGAATACATCCGCAGGAAGAGATGCGGGGATGCAACAATAGCTTCGCGTTAACGTACTCTTTAATCGATAAGTCTGACTTGTGAATCCTGGACCGTGCACAGCCTTATATACTGCCAGATGGATACCACGCTAGACGCAAAGCTCGTAGATGTATGACGATGATGTATCCAGTGGATATCTTTGGTAGCTACTTGAGGAATATAAACTCACAAAAAAACAGCAAAAAAAACAGGCCACTAAATTTTAACATCTTTCAATAGAAAAATCAGTAAATAATTATTTTGACATGAAACAAAGCTCAAATTAAAGCTTGAATATTGCTCTTAAAAACTAAAAAAAACCAAAGTTTGAATTACCTGAAATGTTTTACAAAATAACGAATGTTGACTTTGAGAAATGTCAGACTTTGAAAAATGATAGACGTTAGGAAAACAAATTTTTTTGTTAATCTGTTGCATTGGTCAGGAGAAAAGTCTCTCTTGCACAAAAATGAGTTATTAAGTTTATTTATTTCCTAACAAATATATGGTATTTATTAGGAAATAAATGATATATATTTTAAAAATTTTCTAGGACTATTTTTGATAAAGTTATACCGTTCTGGAGAATGTTTCTGCAATGATGCAATCTTGCAGAAAAATGATGTTGCAATGTTACTGCAATCTTACGATGCTGAATGGCGATAAAATCCTCAAATATAAGTAAGTATTTAATATAATAAAATTTAATTCCCATTATTTTAAAAATATTGTTTACATTAGATTACATTAGTGTATACATTATTTGCGTATTTTTGTGTGGTACAGTTCTCCATATTTAGTGCCCAATAATCTTGTAATTATTGCGATTATTCTCCGGTAGAGATGGTAGAAAATATGTTATGTGGCTCTGGTATAGTCGAAAAAGATAATCACAATACATGTATATTTGATATTGAACATAATCAAATGCAATGTATTTTTTCAGATCAAATCAGTTGTTTTGCAACGTTACTGTCTTTTTACATCGCCAATAATCTCTGCCACAATAGTTACACGCTGTGGTAACACATATACAATATCTCATTAAATAATTTTGTTATTAAAAGATTGAAGCGCTTTATAACTGAGTAGTTTGTGAAAAAGCTGAGTCATATTGTATTTGATATTATATTTGAAGGTATGTAATAAGAATTTTTATTTATTTACGTTTACAAGTAGGAAGTAAGGTTATTTATGGAAGTAAAGTTATTTATACAATTATCCATTTTTTTATTATTATGATAGAGTACGTAATAATGAGTACATGATGTTAATGTAAAAAAATGCGTTATTTATATATATTATGTATTATTTATTTCTTATTGAGAAATTAATTTGATAGTAGGCATATACTACACAGTTTATAAATGCATAAAGATAAAGAGAAACATTTTAAAAATATTTTAAAGCTTTTGAAAAAGGCAATGTATATGTTTTATTGTATTGTTTTAGTGATGATTGTATATATTAAAATAATACTGCACAATAATTCGACAAGTTCTTTCCGATCTTATGATTCATGCAGATGAAAATGGAGAAATGACGTGAAAAGATATGCATGATAATATATCAAATACAAATAAAATATCAGATTGTCATTAAAATTATATTCATATAAAGATGACAACTCTTGATTTAAATTATATAATATTGCTGGATACATCTTACATTCTATTATAAAGAAACAAAATATATAATAATTGAAATTAATAGGACTAACTAAAACAGTATTAAAATATTCACTAACAGCAGATTTGTTCAATTTAAATTCTACACAAAAAATTAAAACGAATATCTCAATGTTAAAGTAAATATTTTAATAACATAAAAAATATTAGCTTAAATTTATTTTTAATATAAAAATGTAAAAATATATTATCCTGCTACAATTTGTTTCTTAAAATTATAAAAAGATTTGTAGTTTTTAGATTAAAAATTTTTTGATAAAAAAGACAAAATTAATTTTTAAAAAATATACGATAGTAAATCTAAATTATAAAATTATTATTTATTATTATTTAAATGCAAAATATATAGCTTAACAATAAATAATATTATTATTTACAATAATAATTTTATATCAATAAAGTATTGGGTTGGGGAAAAAGTTTCTTCGTATTTTATTGCAAAAATGAAACAAATTTTATTCATATTTGAAATGAAGCTTATGAAATTAAATATGTGCCGTTTTGTTCGACCACCTTTTGCCATCTTTGAGGTAAAACCATAATCCCGTCACTGTAGAACTTGTGTGATTTCTGGGCGAAAAACTGTGACAAGTGATTTTCACAGGCCTCTCTTGAAGCCAACTTCGTACCATTAAGAGAGTTCTGTAGAGATCGAAATAAATGGTAGTCTGATGGTGCAAGGTCAGGACTATAAGGTGGGTGCATCAAAACTTCCCAGCCAAGTTCTCTTAATTTTTGACGAGTCGCTATAGATACATGAGGTCTCGCGTTGTCGTGATGAAAGACGACGCCTTTCCTATTGATCAATTCTGGTCGCGTTTTCTCAATTGCCTGGCGTAATCTTTCCAGTTGTTGACAGTAAAGGTTAGAATCAATTGTTTGACCGGACGGCAGCAGCTCGTAGTGAACGATTCCTTTGTAATTCCACCACACACTCAGCATCACTTTTCTTGGCGTCAATTTTGGCTTTGCCACAGTTTGCGGAACTTCATTTCGCTTTGTCCACGATCTTTTTCGTACATTATTGTCATACGTGATCCATTTTTCATCGCCTATTATGAGCCGTTTCAAAAATGGTTCGATGTCGTTTCGTTTTAACAATGATTCGCAGATAGAAAATCGATCCATTAAATTTTTGACTGTTAAATCATGTGGCACCCAAACATCGAGCTTTTTTTTGTATCCAGCTTTCTGCAAATGGTTTAAAACTGTTTTGTGGTCGATGTTCAGTTGCTTACCGATTTCGTGACTGCTAATATGCCGGTCTTGTTCAATTATTTCCATAATTTCATCGATTTTTTCAGTGATCGGTCGACCAGAGCGAGGTGTATCTTTGACGTTAAAATTTCCAGATTGAAAACGCTTGAACCAGATTTGTGCAACACGTATTGATACAGCATCATGTCCATAAACATCACAAATTTTTTTAGCTGCCTGAGTTGCATTCTTCCCTTTTTTAAAATAAAATTTTAAAATGTATCGAATTTCTTCTTTCTCTTCACTCATTTTCAAGATGCAATAACTTTTAACTGAATAGATAAATATCACTACTTTTTTGCTACTTTTTCTTTATGATATGTCACCTTTCAAACGCACACAAAGTATTGACAGATCCGATTAATATTATCAAGGTTATGCGATTCTAATTCCATCTGCCGGAAAATACGAAGAAACTTTTTCCCCAACCCAATATTAAATAAGATTGTCGGTAACATAACTATAAGTGTTGGTAATGTACCGACACTTTTAGTTATGTTAAAATGAGGGCGCCTACCCGTCGGAATTCGGCTGCGACTCCGGCATCCCCGTAACGCAAAACGTTTGCATATATTAAATAAATTTCTAATATAAATAAATTTTGTAGTCTCTCTCTATCTATTAATTATAATATAATTAGTCATTAAAATAAATTACTAGATATTATTTATGCTTGTCAATTGTTTAATTAATTTTTAATTGTTATTATTTAAGACAATTTTTTTATTTCAATTTCAATATTTATAGCATTTAATATTTAGAAATAAACGAGAATATTTTTTGTGTTATAACTTATTTTCAATGATGAATCGTTGTGATAAAAACTATATTAAATTACGTATAGTAAATGGCGATAGTCGCGTGGATGATGTGCGATTAATATATAATAGATAAATAGAAATACGAGAAAGAAAATTTGTACAAGTTAACTTGTACAAATTAATATAAAATAAAAAAGTAAAAAAAAATTTTAAGTAAAAAAACTTGGCACTACCAATAAAATTGGCACATATTCCAATTAAATATATATTTTAAAAATTGGATATTATATATATGGACTTATTTTAATTATTAATTTTAATTATTGTAGTTTAATATTTATTAATATTATTTATTAATATTTAATATAAATGTAATATAAATCTTTTCATACAAATAATGTTATTTGATTTTATAAGAAACAAAGTTCTTAAAATCTTTTATTCCAGATATTTTCGAACACCACTGAACATTTATCATCAAGATTGTATGGTATAGAGATTACAACGTGCTTCAAACACTGTCGAATGACTTTTTAATATATTCTAAATTGAGAATTTGATGTATTTTTGAAAAAATTGATGGATGATGAATATATTGTCATTTTTATTATAACTCATATCTCTGGCTTTAAACCAATTTGAATTAAATTGCTCTGTACAAATCAATATAAATCTTTTATACACAAGTGTGTATTTTTTCATTAATGATTTAAAGCGAGTAACCATATTATAGAATCATAATTAAAAGTTATCTTATTATATATTCTCATATACATATAATTATGAAAACTATATTAATTTCTATTTACAGATATATAAATAAGAACACTAAGAATCCATATTTCATTGAACTCTAGTAGAAACGCTTATTTTTTGTTTCTTTATCTTATATCTCATTAATTATAGTCAGTGGAAGTAAAATTTCACTGCAAAATCAGTAATCGCTAGTTCGTTTGTTTACCACTACGATGCGCTATTTTTCTCGTATTTAAGTTTCAGTCTTGAGAATTATATAAAGCTTGCAGAAGACGACTTAGAAGACGATTTAATTTCTGATATAAACTCAATAGAGGAATTTCAGATATTAAATCAAATTTATAAGTTGGACATGTCTGGCAAATAAACGAAAAATAAAATGAACATTTATGTTATATTTAAAATATAACATTTAAAATACATGTCCAGCGAATAAACGAAAAATAAAATGTACATTTATGTTACATTTAAAATACATTTTAAATATTAAATTAATGCATTTAAATATGATTAATTAACACGTTTTAATGTATTAAACTAAAATATATCAAGTACATATAAGTTATGCAGCAGGAAACGTATAAAAAAAGCTTCTGCTAATTTACACATTTATACGTGTAAATATAATATATTAGATTATTAAGATTTGCAGTGTATACGCTGAATTATCTACTGGTTGTATGAAAATTACATAATAGCAACTTAATGGCGCATGTGAAATAATATTTCACGTAAAAATGAAAAACAGTTCAAACATAACATATAACAAAAATATAAATAAATAGGGAAAGAAAGAAATAATTGAAAATAAAATTTGTCGAAAAAGAAAAAAAAGAATAAATAAAATATATAAGTCCAACAATGTGTGTGTGTGTGTGTGTGTGTGTGTGTGTGTGTGTGTGTGTGTGAGGGGGGAGAGAGGGGGGAGAGAGAGAGTGAGAGTGAGGCGGGGAAGGGAGAGAGAGAGAATTAGAGAAAATTTAAATATTTTGTCTAAGAATATATTATATATAATTACAATAAAATTTACTGAAGTACATATTATCATATAGCTTTAAATTAGAAGTTTCAATAAAGCACAGGAAATATTAATGGTTTAAATTTGTTTAATATGCAATGTAGTTTCAATGTAAAAATAATATTGAAGGATATATAATATAAAATAATATTAAATTTGCGAAAAAAATTAAATAAATAAGTTCACATATTCGATTTGTCTAATGTTACAAACGATGCGATTATATACGTGCAAGGATATATTTCAATGGAACAACCATATACACACATTTGGAAACAAACGAGGTAATCGTTTTAGGAACCGTCTGTCAAGTTCATCTATCTCAAATGCACCAAATTAAACTTTTGTTTGCTTGGCCTCATGGTGTCAGTGACTTCTAATAAATTTTCATGACACTATACGTTTACAACCTCATAGACAATAACATGTTCATGAACGAACAATGCCACGCTGTCAAAAAATAAAATCTTCCAATTCTTTTAATGACAAAACCATGATTTTATACTTACAAAGAAGTAATTTAGATTAGTAAACAAAAGAATACAAAAATATTAAGCTGTATGTATATTATGTATATTTTCAATATTACATATTCAATATTATGTATATTCACTATTACATATTGTCACGTCCGGCGATCCATAGATCCTTAGATCTAGGAGAAATTTTTTCCTTTTTTCACTATCCTCCATCCAATAAGCTACAAGCACAAACTAACATGAAACTAAGAGAGACACTTATACGTCACCTATAATAAAATACCAATCTGAGAGAGAGAGATATATATATATCTATATATATATATATATATATATATATATATATATATATGTATTGTATATGAATCATCTATACGAGCGAGATAGACTTATGTGTAATACTTAGGAAAGACAAGAACCGATATAAGGAAGTCCTTTTAAATATAAGGTTCTTTTATATAAATATATTGTAAAACATGTCCAAAGATTAGAGAGAATCTATTTATGTAAAAATCATGATAAATGACCAATATTTTAAATAATCAAATAGTTATTGTAGTTCTTTGGAAAGGGTCATTTATCGTAATTTATGTAAGACACGACCTTGCAAGCAATGCATTCAGAGAACCAACTAATATGTATTCTTAGAAAAACTTTCTCTTAAGGACCACCCAAGAAGTTCGCAAAAATCCGTTTCATAGCTAAAGAATTTGTTCTTAAAACTCCATCATAAATTACCCCTACTATTCAATTTTAAAAGAGTATAAAAACTCTTCCAACAACGGAACAAGAGCTCTGTTCAACCTCATTCTTGCTCAGTTTTAGATCAGTCAGTCAGTCAGTTCAGATTCACTCCGGACTTAAACCCACTCAGATTCTTATTCGTACTGTAAACTGCTAGAGCAATTCAAGTCAGAATAAAGTGTTTAAATTTTAAACAAAAGTATATTTCTTTAATCATCGTCAGTAAAGAAAACCCAATTCAAAGCAGTTAATTATCCTGGGGTTTTACCCCCTTAACCGCAGGAAAAAGAACCCACAACTAAAACGTTCTGTCGAACTCGGAAAACTGTTGGAAAAGCCTGCCTCACGGAACCAACAGATCGACGTTACCAGAACGTCACAACAAAAATTTGGTGGCAGCGGTGGGATTCTAATACGCTGATCCTTTCGAATAAATCGGACTGAGGCCTGGATCCTGTCTACATTTCAAGAGAAGAGGAATACCTTGTCCAGAAGGAATACGACAGCGGGGATAAGACTGCAAATAAGGAATCAAGTCTTCATGGATTTGCGTATTCTCGTACTTTTCTTTACTGCGTGCTATATGTAAGTGCTACGAGTATCATATTTCGATTTCCTTCGTGCGGTATTTATTAAGAATATTCTATAAATATGTCTCATACTGGGGAAATAGATGCGTTGACTAGACAAATAGGAAACATGAGCGTAGTTAACGATACAAGCGCCAATCATAGACCTAGTAATACTATACCATATGTAAGCTTGCGCGACGCAGCCGAGACAATTCTCCCATTCGATGGAATAAATATGCCAGTATCACAATTCGCTAACAGCTGCTTACACGCAAAGAATATGGTCTCTCCCGGAGCAGAATATGGTCTGGTACAAATGATTAAAAACAAATTGGTAGGACCTGCTTTAAGAGTGGCTTTAAGTGGAGAATATAACGATATAGAATCTTTGTTAGCTGTCATAAAAACCAGATTTGCACCTGTTTATTCTTCATCACAATAACATGGAGAACTTTCTAAAGTAACACAGCATCCAGATGAATCTGTGGTGGATTATGGTAGCCGTGTATCAATGCTATTGCAACAATTAAAATCTTGTTATCAAACCGAAAATCCGAACCAAGCGATCCAATTTACTAACTCTGCAGAAGCTAATGCCATCAAAAATTTCTTAACAGGATTAAAAACTGACATATATACTAGACTTTATCCACGTGATCCTCAGTCTAAATCATGCTATTGAAACTGCCATAAAGGCTGAAGCTGAACATAATGAACATGCACAAAGAATGAAAATTACTGAGGGACTTATGCAATCGATACGCTGCAATAATTGTCTAGGATATGGACATAATGCTTATTCATGTAGCACCATTAACCCATTGGCTCAAGTAACTCATGTCCAATGGCAATCTAAAGTTTGTACATTATGTAAAAATTCAGGACATACACGTGCAGAATGCAGAACCCCTCAATCAAGAGGCTTAAATTATCGAAACACTCCGATAAACAATATGAATCGAAATATGAATTATAATCAAGTAAATCGACAAAATCATACAACTTCCAGAAATTTTAATTTAGTATGCCGTTATTGTAAAATACCAGGACATAGCATTGAACAGTGCAGGAAAAGACAATATAATAACGATCCACGAAATCAATTAACTCGATCCAACAATCAAGAAATTCGAATTAGAGAAGGTCAGGGAAACAGGGAACGGGTGCAGCGAAATGGCGCAACGCTGAACGAACGCCCGCGAGTGCGCCTAGTGACTCCCGAACAAACTCACGAAGAAGCGCAAGAATAAACCTCGCATGTAACAAAATCGGTAAACCACCTTCCGTCATTTTACCCAGCAAAGATTTGATAGAGGAACGTGCTAATTTTATGATAGATACTGGTTCTGACATAAACCTGATAAAGAAGAATTCTCTTCATGAGAAGATGCTTATTGATAATAAAGTCGTATTTGAATTAAGCGGAATAACAAAAGGTCGAACTCGTTAGGCGTAGTTAAAATACGCATTTTCGACACCGACACTTTATTTCCATGTAGTTCCAGACGACTTTCCGATTCAACAGAACGGAATCCTGGGCACAGAATTCTTCAAAAATCAACGAGCAACTATCGACTACCCGAGGGCCAGTCTAGTTGTAAATGGAATTCCATACTATTTTCATAGTGATGAAACTGTTATGATCCCAGCACGAACACGGAAACAAATCTTCATACGAGTAGCTAATCCTGAAATAAAAAACGGATATGTTCCGAAATTAGATGCAGGGCCGCAGGTGTACTTAGGTAACGCCGTCGTATCCAATCATCACGGAATTGCATATCTATATGTTATAAATTCATCAGACGAGGATATAAAGTTAGCGATCCCTACAGTAAAATTATATCCGTTTGAGGAAACAAAGAATAGCAAAGAAATAGAGGAAATCAACGAATCTGAGTCAAGAGATCTAGAATCACGAGTCAATAAAATATTGCAATTACTACGTCTCGATCATTTAAACGAAGAAGAAAGAGTAAATGTCATTAATTTGGTAACGAAAAATAAGGAAAGATTCCATTTACCAGGAGAAACTTTAGGAGCAACTAACGTGTTAAAACATCGTATATTTACTAGCGATGACCGTCCAATTAATGTCAAACAGTATCGATATCCTCAAGTACATAAGGAAGAGATACAACGACAGATTGGAGAAATGTTAGAAAAAGGTGTAATAGAACCATCACCTTATAATTCTCCTTTATGGATTGTTCCAAAGAAAGATGATTCGTTAGGCAATAAAAAATGGCGTTTAGTTATAGATTTTCGTGCCTTAAATAAAAAAACGGTGGGCGACGCATATCCATTACCAAATATTGTAGATATACTCGATCAATTGGGAAGTGCAAAATATTTTTCAATATTCGACTTAGCATCTGGATTCCATCAAATTTTAATGTATAAAGATGACAAACATAAAACAGCTTTTTCGACGCCTTACGGACATTTTGAATATAATCGCATGCCATTCGGATTAAAGAATGCTCCTGCCACGTTCCAAAGATTAATGGATCAAGTATTAACGGGATTGCAGGGAATCGAATTATTTGTTTATTTAGACGACATTGTTATATACGCACGATCACTTGAAGAACATGAAATAAAATTTCAACGATTAATGAAACGTCTATCAGAAGCAAATTTATTTCTAGAACCAGATAAATGTGAATTTTTGAAAAGAGAAGTAGCATATCTCGGGCATATAATAACCGAAAATGGAGTACGACCAGATAAAAAGAAAATAATGGCTGTAAAAAATTTTCCAACGCCAAAAACCAGAAAAAATATTAAACAATTTCTTGGACTTGCTGGATACTATCGACGATTTATAGAAAACTTCTCTAAAATAGCCAAACCGTTATCAGATTTAACCAAACAGTCAAATACGTTTGAATGGAAGAAAGAACAACAAGAAGCTTTTGATAAACTACGAGAAGTTTTGTGTTCAGAACCCATATTACAATATCCAAATTTTAATAAGCCATTTATTATAACAACAGATGCGTCCGGATTTGCAATTGGAGCAATTTTAAGTCAGGGAAAAATGGGATCTGATCTCCCTATAGCCTACGCATCGCGAGTATTAAATAACGCCGAAACTAGATATTCACCTACTGAAAGAGAATTATTAGCTCTTGTGTATGCAGTCAAACATTTTCGTCCTTACATTTACGGTCGTAAATTTACACTTGTTATGGATCATAAACCTTTAGAATGGTTAAACTCGGTATCAGATCCTACATCGCGATTAATGAGATGGCGATTAAAACTCGCGGAATACGAGTATGAAATAAAATATAAACCTGGAAAGAAAAATAAAAATGCAGATGCTTTATCTCGAAATCCTATCGAGGTTATAAAAAATATATATCCACTACATGCTAAACGCGCATTCTCCTCATCTAGTGATACGTCAGCAGAAAAAGATTATAAAAAAATAAAAACGTCACATCCTATTTCTAAAAGACAGTTAACTACAGATAGCAACGGATCTGGTAACCTGGCACCACATAAAAAAATAAGGGCTGATGATTTACCAACGTACAACGATTCGAACAAGGAAGAACATATCGAGTTACATGAAACATTGTCGGATAGTGATAGCAGTACTATATCTTATTATTATGACACCGATATTGATAGCGACGATAATTCCGAAGTAACTTCCAAAAAACAAAAGAGAAAACACGAAAGCAGCTCATCTGGTTAAGGGCGACGTGTAAAACGAAAAAATCGAAGGAAAATGTATAAAAACGTCAAAAAATCAAATTCATCAACCGAAGAATACGTTAATCTCGACACCACACCTGGAACATCGCCTATAGAAATAACATCTCCTGTTGAATATCCACATAAGGAAATAGCAGATTAAGATTTCGAAAGCAAACAAAGTTATCGGCATATAGAATTACATGATACAGAACAAAAGCCGATGGAAATAGATTTATCCGACGACAGTTTTAAAGCTGAAACTAATATTAACATAGAAGCACAAATTCAGGCACCTCATGGTTCTGCGAGAACACCACAAAATCTAGAAAATATGCAAACATCACAAAAAATCCCTGATAACGTAGATGCAATTCAAATAATTGAAAAGGATATTCCATTAAAGAAAGAAGAAATAGAAGCTATGAAAATAGATCAAGAAGATAAAATGGATTATGAAATAAATTATAGTCCTTTAAAATATCGTGAACAGAAAACACTTGAAAGTACCTCAATCGGAAGTAGCACCGAAACTGCTTCTTCACCCTTCCATGGAATAAATCCCAAATTAATAGAGATAACTAAGAGAAGAACAAAAATAAAAACTCCCCTTACTAATAGAAAACCAAGACCTAGAAAACAAACGAACATAAAACTTAAATCCTCTAAGACCACTAAACAAACCAAAAAATTAATGAAAAAAGGTAATTCATTTTCGCAAAAACCAAGGATTAAAGAAGAAAGAAAAATTCCCACTAATATTTTATATACACGCGATCATATATGGATGAAGAAGGATCATATAATATATTTTATAGACACAAAAGGCAATCCAGTAGATGAAATTGGAAAAGAATTGATATGTAGAAAAATCTGTCAAATACCTGAAAATTTTAAAGGTACTCTAGGACATGTAATTACCGCAGGTAAACCTAATAGAAGAACTTTCGGCATAATTATTAAAGAAGAATTAAAACAAGAAATATCTGAAGAAATCATAATGCGAGGATTCAAGGAATTAAAAAATGAAATGAGACGATTCAGTATACTACATGCTAACATATCTGAAAACAATAGTAAAATAAATATATCCTGGTTTAAAATCCGCAACATGATACGTCTTGCATTTCTGGGAACTAATCTACAGATAACCATATGTCAAGGCCAAGTATGTATACCTAAGCACGAAGATAGACTACGAATTATTCGCGAATATCATGAATCAAGTATAGGAGGACATAAAGATATAACTAAAACCATGACACGCATACGTCATAAATATTATTGGGATAATATGAAAAAACAAATCGAGAATTTTATTCGTACATGCAGTAATTGCCAAAGGAAAAAATTAGTTCGAATAAAAACAAAGCAGCCTATGGTTATCACCGATACACCACTTGATGCATTTGACAAAGTTTCTATGGATATTTTTGGACCATTACCTGTGACAGATTTTGGTAACAAATATATACTGACAATACAAGATCAATTAACCAAATATTCAGTAGCAGTACCACTAATCCAAGCAAATTCTGAAGAAATCGCAAAGGCATTCACCCAACGATTCATATGTCAATTTGGAAGTCCTAAAGCAATTCTAACAGACCAAGGAACAAATTTCACTAGTAATGTAATGAAAAGATTTGCAAAATATTTTAAAATAAAACAATATCGTACAACGGCTTTCCATCCTCAATCTAATGGTTCTTTAGAAAGAAGTCATCACGTATTAACTGAATATTTAAAACATTATATTACAAACAAATGCGACTGGGACAATTGGCTCGAGCATGCCATGTTTTCATATAATACTAGCGTACACGAAGGAACAAAATTTACTCCTTTCGAACTAGTATATGGTAGAATAGCTCGTTTACCTTCGCAATTAGAATCAAATGATTCTTTAGAAACATACAACGAATATGTAACCGAACTCGTTGACAAATTAACAGAATTAAGAAACCTAGTCGTTTCAAATCTTACAAACGCAAAAGATCGATATAAATATTATTACGATAAGAAATTAAGAATACAAGATTATAAAATCGGCGACTTTGTATATTTACTAAAAATGACTAAGAAACATAAGTTTGACGATGAGTATACTGGACCATACGAAATCATAGAGTTATTAGACAACAACAATATAAAAATTTTAATTACGCAAAATAAGACGAAAATAACACACATAAATCGAACAAAACCTGCTCAAATTACAGACCCGGGATGACCGAGAACGAATACACTATAACGCCGTTAAGAGATAACCCTGGAATATTCTACGAAACCATTGGTGAATTACGCACGACTGAAATCTATTGGAAAATGATTACTTATATAGATATAACTGATATTTTTGGCATCTTAGAAAAAATTCAGAAGAAAATAGAATTAACTATACAACAATGTGACAATATTTCGGAAATATGCATAGTACAAAAACAACTCGTTCTACTACTTGCGAAACTACATAAAATCGTTCAATATCAAAACCACATTCGCGAGCTTATCGGAGACCATCGAATAAAAAGAGCACCTTTTGAATTTATTGGACAAATAAGTAAAATATTATTCGGAACAATGACAACCAAAGACGCTTATCATATCAATTCTGCCATACAGCATGTAGAAAATAAAACTAATGATCTTGCTTCACTGATGATTAATCAAACATCTGCGACGCGAATTCATTTCGGAGAACTATACGAAACTACTTCGAAGATACAAATGAGATTATCTAACCTTAGTCAGCATGTAAGGGACAATATCAGCAGCATAAAAGAACAACTCATTCAAAACAATATCCACTGGCAATTCGAAGAAATAATCGAAAGCATTGACCATGCTTTAGTAGAACACGAAATAGATTTAAATATTTTAATAGATGGCATCCTTTTCGGAAAACAAGGACTAATACACCCAAGAATGATATCCCCACAACAATTAATTCAAAATCTCAAACTTATAAGAGAACAAATACCATATGCGGAATTTCCTATCTCAATCGACGAAAGAGAAATAGATAAATTAATAAAAATATCACATTTACAAGTCGCTTATGCTCACAATCGTTTAATTTATATTTTACACATACCATTGCTTACATCAGAAAAATATATTTTATACAAACCAATACCATTACCTGTAAAACAAGAATTTGATGCGACAAAATTCGCTATCATTGAACCTAACGCAGAATATATCGGGTTGAACGAAAACGCTGATAATTTTTATCTATTTCAAAGAAAAGAGCTAGAAGAATGCATCATACATGACGCAATATTTATCTGCCCAACAACTTTCCCTTTAAATAAATTACGAGAAACGCCTAATTGCAACATAGAACTTCTTTTAAATCACCAAATAAAGCCGAATTATTGTAAAATAATAATGAAAGAATTAAGAAGCATCTATTGGAAAACTCTTACAACCACCGGATCCTGGATTTATTCAACTCCGACGGAAGAGATTATATCAATAAAATGTTCGAATTATGCAAAGCAAGCCATGATCAGTAATTCTGGAATCATTACACTACAACGTGGCTGTAGAATTAATACAAGGACCACTACTATAACTTATCCATCTGTACAAGAAACAAAAGTCTTGCAATATTATACACCTATCAGCAATCTCAGCATATTAAAATTATATCAATCTACATATGAAAAATATAATGTCGAATTGAAAGAAGCTGCACATGAATTATGGCAGTTTAATCATAGTCAAATAGAAGCAACATTCAACGACATCATTAAGGAAGCTGAACGAATAAAAATTAGAAAAACGCAACGATGGAGAACTACTGTTCATTATACTTTATTTTATGCTACTGGACTTCTTAGTACTTTCTTTATTATCGCTTATTTCTTCCTAGTAAGTTCTTGGTGCACGCGTATCACAGAACAGTTGTGCAAAAGACAAGGGAATAGCTCACCCATGAGGAATCTACGACAAAGAGATATGCACCCTATAAATACTAGCGAAGACCTGCCCCACGTTCAGTCAAATACGGTCAGCATCTACGAAAGTAGCTCCATAGACAACAGTAAGAATTTAAAATAGTTCATATGGGTGAATTTCAATCACGACAGAGACTTGTACGACTCATACAAGCCTCAATGGATACGGCAGAAGGTATTTATGATGGAATATCTTTAATATCTCCTATATTAAGATATCCCTCATGAATTCAGATTTAGACACCACCGAGCCAACGGATCCCGAAGTCTACAATAGATCCGAGCAATCATTCAGGCAAAGAGAACCTATCTACGATTGTCCGAGGCCAACTCCTCATCCCGTGCCTGCGCCGGACGATATCAGAGAAATATTAGATGATCTCATGGCATACGAGCAACAGAGACTACGCGATAACAATACACGGATCACATCATCCTACGACACATTTGGCACGCCAACAACAACAACAATGACAACGGCAACAACCAATATAACGGGTGATCCACTAACAACTGCAAGTGAATCAATCCGCACAGCCGCTTCACAATTTCCATCACCGCCAGCAGCATCAACCCCATCAACAGTATCCGCGCCTGAATCACAAATTCCGGGGACCGAATTTCTCCAACGGGGGAGATGTCACGTCCGGCGATCCATAGATCCTTAGATCTAGGAGAAATTTTTTCCTTTTTTTTCACTATCCTCCATCCAATAAGCTACAAGCACAAACTAACATGAAACTAAGAGAGACACGCTTATACGTCACCTATAATAAAATACTAATCTGAGAGAGATATATATATATATATATATATATCTATATATATATATATATATATATATATATATATATATGTATATGAATCATCTATACGAGCGAGATAGACTTATGTGTAATACTTAGGAAAGACAAGGACCGATATAAGGAAGTCCTTTTAAATATAAGCTTCTTTTATATAAATATATTGTAAAACATGTCCAAAGATTAGAGAGAATCTATTTATGTAAAAATCATGATAAATGACCAATATTTTAAATAATCAAATAGTTATTGTAATTCTTTGGAAAGGGTCATTTATCGTAATTTATGTAAGACACGACCTTGCAAGCAATGCATTCAGAGAACCAACTAATATGTATTCTTAGAAAAACTTTCTCTTAAGGACCACCCAAGAAGTTCGCAAAAATCCGTTTCATAGCTAAAGAATTTGTTCTTAAAACTCCATCATAAATTACCCCTACTATTCAATTTTAAAAGAGTATAAAAACTCTTCCAACAACGGAACAAGAGCTCTGTTCAACCTCATTCTTGCTCAGTTTTAGATCAGTCAGTCAGTCAGTTCAGATTCACTCTGGACTTAAACCCACTCAGATTCTTATTCGTACTGTAAACTGCTAGAGCAATTCAAGTCAGAATAAAGTGTTTAAATTTTAAACAAAAGTATATTTCTTTAATCATCGTCAGTAAAGAAAACCCAATTCAAAGCAGTTAATTATCCTGAGGTTTTACCCCCTTAACCGCAGGAAAAAGAACCCACAACTAAGACGTTCTGTCGAACTCGGAAAACTGTTGGAAAAGCCTGCCTCACGGAACCAACAGATCGACGTTACCAGAACGTCACAGTATATTCTTAATAAAAATAAACGAATACTCTAAACGTATATTCTTAATAAAATAAATTTTGTATATTTAAATTCGAAACGTTTTCGATGAAATAAAAAATGAAAAAATTGCTATATTTATATGCTTCTTTTCATTCTTTACCTAATCTTTACATATTATTCACAAAAAATATTTAAAAAATATTTTTTTTTCTTAATTTTAACATAATATATTTTTATATGATTTTCTAAATTATATTATTTTCAGAGGAATGACAAATATTCTCATAACTGACAAATATCTTAGGATCATACCTGACATGTGGACGATGGAAGACGCTGCGACGGTTCCTTGTGTATATAGCACGTGTTATTACGCTTTGTATTTGACTGGTAAAATGAAAAAAGATGATAAAGTGTTGATTCACTCTGGTACGGGAGGTGTTGGTCAAGCTGCTATTCATCTTGCCATTTACGAGGGTTGCGAAGTGTTTACGACGGTTGGGAGTATCGAGAAACGAGATTTTATAAAAAAAACGTTTCCCTCTATTCCCGAGGATCACATCGGAAACTCTCGTGATACGAGAACTTTGAACAAATGATTATTCAGGGAACGAAAGGTCGCGGAGTAAATATCGTATTAAATTCTTTAGCTGAAGAGAAACTGCAAGCGTCTGTCCGTTGTTTAGCAAAGGGTGGTCGTTTTCTCGAGATTGGAAAGTTTGATATGGTTTCCAATAATCCTCTAGAAATATTTGCATTTTCAAAAAGTAGTTAGTACTAGGCGGGTTCTAACTCAGGTCCTCTCAGGGGAGGTGAGGTGCGAGGGGATCTCAGCGGAGCGGGGTATGACGTCATGCGGGGATTGCGGGGTGGGGGATGCACGTGTTGGATGTTTTATGACATGCATAAACAAAAAAAAGGACGGTATTCTTTTGAAGATGATTTTGGGCCTAACCAAAAAAATCATTTTTTATCATCTTATTTTATTTTATTTTATCATCTTATTTTATTTTATTTTATCATCTTATTTTATTTTATTTTATTTTTTATTTTATTTTTTAAGGAAAAATTTTAACAGCGCCAATGTTCGACTGCTTTGTCTCCCCCCCCGCTCCCCCCGTTTACATATCAGCGCCGATCTTCGGCTGCTTTGTACTCTCGAGGTACACCCCCTAATATAGATAATTCCAGGTTTTTTTTTCCCGTTCGACGTATAAACAATAGAGATTAAGCGGACAAGCTTTCAGAGATTGTCGGGGGACAAAAAAATTTTTTTTTGCAAATGGGATATTGTAAAAAACCTTTTATACCCTTATATATATTTTTAATAACTTTATTTCATAAACTTATATTTTTGAGATATTTCGGTCCAGCCTTTGTCCCCCGTTTACATATCAGCCTCCGATGTTCGACTGCTTTGTACCCTTGTCGCGTGTGTGAGAGAGAACGATACTTATAATAATAAGACTTATAATTAATGCGAGAGCGCACAAAGGATTGGAGCATAAGGGAAAGACATGTAAATAATTGCATTTTTTGTTATAATTAAAAATATATATAATTTATTCAAATGTGTGAGTTTAATAAAAAAGTATACAATATAAAGAATTGATAAAGAAATTAAATTTTCATACATAAATTTTCGTGCGTAAATTTTCAAACATAAATTGCTCGCGAAAAAATTTTTTTAAGACATGTACAAGGCATTTATACATATATATATTTTACTTCCTCCTCCTCCTTATATATATATATATATATTTCGTCCAATTCTTTCTCATCTTTTGAATGTGGCAAGGTACAACGCAGAAAGAGCATGAACATCCAAATAAAAATATCCAATATGATGGTCGCAGGGGACTGCTCCTGAAACAAAAGAAAATATATACATTTCATTAGTTTAAATTATTTAATAATTTATTTTAAGATACTTTTGATATAATAAATTAAAAGATACTTACAATGTTATCCATGACTTATCTATTTTAATGTTTGCAAACAGGGCACATGTCGCATGGCATTACTTGATGTAAAGATTTCCTGCACTCTCTGCATGACATAGCCTCTATATTGCAATAAGTTGTAGTTCTATGTTCTCTAACAGATTTAGCCTCTACAAATAAAAACGCTCGTTGGATGAAGCATTCGGTGCAATATTTCGAATTTTCTCCATTTTCTTCATAATACCACGATATGCAACATATTTTTAGCGTTTCATTCAACGTTAATATTTCAGGTAGTTCTAGGTGTCGTTGTTTTCTTTGCCACAATTCATCACA
>NW_020229642.1:0-36524 GCF_003227725.1 Camponotus floridanus
AAATTTCTCGAAACATATACCATTGTGGCATGCATTACCACATCTCTGCTGTTCACACGGACGAGCCGATTATGTGCAAAGAAGTTGGATACATGCAATGCCTCAGAATGTTTCAAGAACGGAACACTTTCTCTCGGAGATAATAGTCTCATCACTGGCATAAAGTCAATCAAACAACATACAGAAGCATAACCATTGCTGGACGCATACAAGTTGATGGTTATGCAAGGGAACGCAATATAATGATCCATACGGAACATGGGATGACGTAGTCGTACAAGCCTCCGTCAAGATTTCTTTAAAATCTTCATATGTTCCCATACAATAAATACTGGAAAAATTAAACTAAAATCTGGAACCACCTGTGATCTCATCGATGGCTTCTGTCTAGATGCTGACGATGGACATAGTTATTGGAAGTCAATACCAACTACTACCTGCAACTTTCATCAGTATGACGTACTGTATGAAGGACCTGCAAATAAAATCACTGAAGATGTTTCCGAAGCAGATTCCCCATCATCTATAGTTGGTGGTGACTCAAGATATTACTTTCGCCCTCATGAAAACGACAGAGTTACCTCTGTGTGGATACACTCTTCTTCGAACGGAAACATCCGAAACTATTCATCTTAGAAGCAAAACCTGGAAATACATTCACCAGCCGAGGAACCATTCCTGTTAATAACCTCGACATATTTACATATATGAATTCGAAATTTGTGTATATTGGAAAAACATGTCAAACAACAAATGACTTCTCTATACAATAATGTTATATCGCAAAAATGTGAACTGGAAAGACAAGTGATAATGAATGCATTATCTTTTGCAACCCTGCAACCTGACGAATTTGCATATAGACTCATGAAAGGACCAGGATACATGGCCGTCACCACTGGAGAGGCCGTGCAAATAATAAAATGTATACCTGTGGAAGTAAAAGTGAGAAGAACAGAAAAATGTTACACAGAACTCCCGATTACCGTACGTAATGAATCTTTCTTTCTCACACCAAAATCCAGAATCATTACCAAAATTGGAATCGAACGTGAATGTAGTATTGAACTACCCACGTTATACAGAATCGAAGATACATGGGTACAAATAACACCCGAAATACAAATCAGGCAATTAGCACCTGATCAGCTAAAACCTATGGCAGCATTGTCATGGAGATATTTAACCCCAGGACCACTTGCTGTAAGCGGCATATACTCTGATGCCGATTTGGAAAAATTACGGAACCACATTATGTTTCCCGCAGAAAGACCAGCTTTACTCAACGCTGTAGCAAGAGGACTGACTGGACATTCCATGAATACTGAAGGTATATCAGTATATAACCTTCTCGATGAAAACTCTCTAAATAAAATTGTAGAGAGTACCGCCACAAGAATCTGGCAAGGATTCATTAATTTCGGCTCAGCTACTGCCGGAATCGTGGGAATATTCATGATCATCCGATTAATTAAATTAGCCATTGATACAATCATCCATGGCTATGCCCTGCCACACTGTATATGGATGCAGTTTTCATCTACTTGGAGCAATATGGAGCTCACTTGCAAATCTACTGCTACACCTGGCACGAGATTCTCGAAGACAGGAAAAAGAAAATAATTCTGAAAGACCACTCTCAACAGGGAGCCTCCAACCCGATCAGCAACCATTGAATCTGCACCGCCAGAAATGGACATCCTTCAACCTACTCCCGCACCTAGGATGGCCAGACCTTACACAGAGAGAAACACCGAAAACGTAATACGCCTGTTACTTATTCTCATCTAAGGGAACACATCAATAATCTAGAACAACACGTCTAACCTCTATAGACAAAATCCTCCGAAAACAATCGGATTTTGCTCTTTTAAGGGGGGAGGTGTTACGTCCCGCAACAAAAATATTATAAGCATAAATTTTTTCTTTACTTTTCTATTTCTTTCCTTATTTCAATAATCAAATATTATTCAACTCATATTTTATTCAATATATACATATTAAACCATGATTAATTCTTTCGTTATTATATATATTCAACAAATAAAATCGTATACTAGTAGAACTAACCGCATAGCCAGACACATAATAGAAGTAGATTATATATATACACAAACTAAAGGAACAACAAAATGAACCTGACCATTGTTGTCAAAATTTATAAATATCAAGGAAATACATAATGGAATTAAAAATCGATGCATACCAATATATTGATTTATTTATTTAGAATAATTATAAAATAACTCCCGATGACAGTAAATCATTTTGTTGAGCCAAATAAATAAAAGAAAATACTTATGCTTACTTATATATTATCGCTTTCTATAGAAGTACTATAGTATAGACTGACGCATATATAGTCTCCTTCCAACGTACATGCAAAGCTCCATCTGAAAAGAATGAATTATTCAATCTGTATATACTGACAAGGTAATTATAATTTTAATAACTCTGTAGAAGCATCATTTAAGCTAGTTAAAGAATGATTATTACATTGATAATCTCAAATATAAAATATAAAAACTAAAGCGAATATGCACGAACCTATACATGAGACTTTTAGAAATATAAATCTTAATAATTCAATCTTACAAAATGAATATAAAGCGCGAATATAAAATTAATAAATGATTTTCATAAAAGTACCTACGCAAGTTTCAATATAGAATATGCATGATCGAATTAGCAACTGTCTCGAAAGGAAATACTTACGAAAGAATATAGCAGAGTAAAAGGCACCACATAATAGTAACGCCAAGACTTATACTCGCAGTCGTGGTCGTCTAATTGTCTGAAAATAAATTTAATAAGGAATAATAAATGATCTTAAATAAAACTAATAATTAATATTAATAAATTCATAACGAAATTATATGCTAAACGACTTGTATGATATTTCAAAATTATTAAAGTCAATAAGAAATGAATATAAGAATAAATGAATAAATTTTATACTTAACTCTTTGTCTCATGCAAAAATTATAAGAGCCTTATAATGCTCGACCAAGGTCAGCCTCGCATGATTCGTTATCTCCCCTTCATCCGGTGTGCATAGCGTCATGCGTAGCTGCATCATCCAGCTTAGTATACGGCCTAGAGAATAAGAGTTATAAATGAGGAGAATGAATATAAGAATATAACTTTAGAAGAGACAGTATTAAACCAGCCAACGAATGGTAATAAATTAATAAGAGACATGCAACTAATTAATAAAAATTAAAGGAGAGAACATGTGCATATAAGAACAATTATTCTCAGGTATTAAAATTATTTTAATCCATTTAACAAAGCCTATGTAGAAAAGACAATCAATATGCATATAACTGCTCATGGTACATTAAAAATTTATAACGAGAATAAAATAGCATGCGAGAATTATAATGCGTTAAGACAGAGCGGACGCGCGATTTATCTCCCCTATTGTCTCGAGCCCAAGTATTAAGACCAAGAGGACTTAAGAATAATAGCCCAAGAGTATAATAGCATGCATATGATTTGTTCTCAATCTCAATAAGAATATTACTAAGTCTTTAATACTTATTAATATTGCTAATTAATAATATAAAATATTTTAAAGCTCTTAAACGTATGAACGTACATACACATATATACATACGCGAAATAAATTTTGAAGTCAAAGGACTTAAAAGACTATTGAAAGAATATTGCATGCAATTATTAAAAGAATAAAAGAACAAAGTATATTAAGAAAGTTTTTACCAAGTGACTTCATTATCTCCCCTTCGTTCAGCGCAACTGCACTAAGAGCTTATCTCCCCTTCATCCGGTCGCCGTATTCTTCGTCCGCTGCAACAGATTAAAATAATATTATAATTCCGAGCGTTCAATATTAATTATTATTTCATTATAAAATATTGTCTTCACGAAAATTATTATTGTTAACAACTGTCGATTTACTAAATCTTATACTACCACATTTATATATACAAATATTATTTTCTAACATTAACAATGTAATTATAATAATTTAACATGCCAGAATTTATCATTAATAATATTAATTAAATTTTATATTGTTATTTAGCTAATGACAAAACTTCACTTCTAAATAGAACATCGTACAAGAACCATTCATGTCTCATTCAATAGAGGAAAATTTACTGAATCAAAAAACATATATGAATGCATTACAAAAATTCTGGTTGCTAATAAATTATTATAAAACTTACCTTTATAAAAGAACAATGTATTCGATGCACAATGTATAATAGACGGCTTCGTCGTTCCCCACTCTGTACTGCGCGCCTACTACGTCACAACGCGCTTGAGGAAGAGAGACAGCAATAACGGTCGAGCCGCCTACGCCGCCTTCTCCTACCATCGCCAACGCCTGGAAAGGAGTAGGGATCCGAGAGTACCTTAGGAGCGAGAGCCTCAGTCTCCGCGCAGTTGATCGAAAAATCTGAAAGGAGAAACACCTAGAAGACTTACCAGCAGTACCGCTATAATAAAACTTTGTCACGTTGAGACTTACGACACCGAGAGTGTATAACCAACCAGTCTATTAATAAAGTATTATTAAATAATACTCCGGGTCTTCTGCCGATTCTCTCATCAACCCTGACACCTCCCTAGGAGACTTGCTGAGTGCCTTCGATCTTGGGAAGGAACATCGTCATTACGAGTTGAAGAATCCATCCTCTGGTAAGTACCATTACAAATCATAAATTAATTAACTAACTATATTTCAACTACGCATGTTAACTCAACCTATATACTTACTACTTTACTATTTTTCCTTGAACCTTGACCGTTCATACAGACATTTAGTTTCTTTTCAAGTTGAATATTATTTTAATTTCAACCGGTCCTCAGTATTCAATACTTAGAGCGTAGCGCCGTTCTGGTCAGTCACTTGATGTGCATTGGGTAGCATACTACTCCTCTGCCGCTTTCATAAAGGGATTCTCTTGAAGAATTTCTTTATGGATTCTGAGCCGCTGTGACGGGACGTCTTGCACATCGATACTTGACCTCGAATGAAAGACTGGCTCTTAGAGGATCTGTCGAAACGATAGATTTTATGCACTGACTTATCACTTTGAAAATACGAATAATTTATACTCACAGAATATAAGTCAGCCGCTTTGATTTATGTCATTGATTGACATTGTCTGTATTCTCATATCCTTTCCCTTTGACAATCTTAGATTCAACCTAGAATTTTGAAATACGAATTAATAAATTAAAGTCGCTATTACTACACAGTGAACCATAGCAATATTACATCATGCTGCTCTGATCCAAGCATGAACATTAAATCTGTCAACCACTTCCTCTCTACGCATTCTCTATAAAAAATATTTTAACAAAGTAACATACTAACACGTTTGTTTCAATTACCCCCTTCACAGGACCCCTCATCTTATATATACATAAACATACGATTTTATATAAAGGAATAAACTAATCATCGTAAGTAGATTCTTTCCTTTCATAAATCATAAATTCACGTAAAAGAGTTTATTAACAATCAATGAAATTAATTATAGATGGTTAATGCTAGACGAGTAGATCGAATCTTGAATCGTGAATTCTCCATCAGAGAAGGTCGCGTTAGACGACGAGCAATTATAAGGAACAGAATAACGGGAACTCCTGTCGCTCGACGATTATTCATTGATCGTGACGAAATCCCGGTTAACATTTTAACTTCTTACAATAATCAGGAAGAAATTCCTTTTGATCTCTCGTTCGCCCCTCTAACCATCGAACCGAGCCCTGAGCCTGCCCAAGAAGAAGCTCAAGAAAATAACCCCGAAGGAGTTATTATAGAAGAAGAGGAGGACACTGAATCCTTAGACGGACATTCAAGTGACATTTCCTTGGAGGAAGCAGATTGCAGGATACCGCTAGCATTGCTCCGAGGCTGGGAACGAAATGCTGAAATAAGGCCTCTGATTGACGTCGGCGTCCAAGTGCCATCCCCGTATTCTCCCCCGGTGTCGCCCTTGCCATACTCTCCCCCGAGCTTCCCCCTATGGTCTAACTACTCGCCCCCAGTTACTCCCCTGTACCCCTGGAGGACCTTGAGGACTGTTGGGACGAATTCGAAAGAGATACACTAAATCGAACACCAGAGCCCCTCTTTTCTGATCCCGAGGAAGACGACGGAGATTTTAACAATAGAATCAATGCTCTCCTGGATCATATCTGAAGCGATTGTAAAATAATATAATGATTCCAATAAACCACATTTAGACATCATTCTCTCTCTATATAATAAAGGAATCAGTATACACATGTATTAACCTGTAATATATACATTCATATACAAATATAAAGAAATATATATATATATATCACATTGTATCGCTATCATGAATTGGAAGAAATAAAAGAAATCTGGTCAGGACTGAATAACCTAGAGTATTTTACTGTCGATATAAGACTCTCCTACCCAGAAGGTTACCTCAGACTCTATCTCTCGGCGTCCCAGGGTAAAGCCGGCTTAGCAGGTTGCCCTAGAAAATAAATTGAGAGAGAAACCTCTGATCAAGAGAAGTAAAAATTTAGTTAGTCTAAATTAACACTCGAGACGTAACACTTTTATTTTAGCTGGATCTGGTTTAACTCCGTCAGATCCGATTATATGTCCCAAGTACATGACTTCTCGACGTAAGAATTCACACTTATCCGGCTGTAATTTTAAATTAGCAGCTCTTAGCCTTTGCATTAATTTTTCGAATTTATTCTCGTGTTCCTGTAAGGATCTCGCGTATATAACAATGTCATCCATATAGACAAATAATTCATTGCCTTGTAGTCCAGAAAGTACATTATCCATTAGTCTTTGAAATGTTGCAGGAGCATTTTTAAGTCCGAACGGCATCCTTTTGAATTGATAATGTCCATATGGTGTGGAAAATGCAGTCTTGTGTGCGTCTAGTGATGCCATAGGTATCTGATGAAATCCAGAGGCCAAGTCTAATATCGAAAAATACTTTGCAGACCCAAGTTGATCTAATATATCTGTTATGTTAGGTAGAGGATATGCATCTCCTATAGTTTTTTCATTAAGATTTCTGTAATCAATCACCATTCGCCATCTCTTGTTCCCTAAGGAATCAGGCTTTTTCGGTACAATCCATATTGGAGAATTGTAAGGTGATGTAGATTGTTCGATCAAGTCTGAAGATAGTAATTCGTTCACTTGCCTATTGATTTCTTCTTTATGAATAGGGGGAAATCTATATTGTTTCACGTGGACAGGTACGTCGTTGTGAGTTGGAATGTAATGTTGAGCGGCATTAGTCGCTTGAAGATCTTCGCTCGGAAGATGAAATCTATCGGAATGCTTAGAGATTATTCGTCGAACATTTTCTGACTCCTCGGAGTTTAAGTGTTCGAGGCGAAGAAGTTGCAAAATATCTGATGTTCTATCAGTATATGAAGATTGTGTTTGATGGAAATATAGAGGATTATCTATATTTTTAGAGAGGTCCCACAAGGGCTGATACAGAGAAATAGTTTTATTGAGATTCAGTGGCTGAGTCGATCCTTCGGAAGGCCCTAGGGTTCCGGAGGAATTATTATTACAGGTATCAAAATCTTGTAATTCTATAAACGGAACATTAAGAATTATTTCTTCCTCGGAAGTATTGAAGACAGGCATATAAGCTTTTCCATTGTTATTAGTGACGAGAGCTTCGCCGAAATATATGCCATCGACCGGTGTATGACGAGGCACGTATCCATTTTGTTTTTCGGGGTTAGCGATGTAGAAGGAACAAGGAGTAACTGTTCTCTTCCTTAGATGTATTGCATTCGAAATTGAGAATGGAATCTTTGCACCTTCATACTGTAGGTAATTATCTTTATAGTTTAATATAACGGAACGTTCCCTCAGGAATCTGTTCCCTAAGATTCCGTCTTGTGTGAATCCAATAGAATCAGAAATGACGTAGAATTCAGACAATTTTCCAAGTATGCTTATTGAGACAGCTCCTAAAGTAACGATAGTTTCAGATGCGATTCCTTGTAAACATAATGTATTAGATTCATCAAGAACGACTGTAGGTTTTAGACATCTTTGTTTGATAAGATTGAGTCCAGATCCGGAGTCAATCATGAATTTACAATCATTTATTAAATCGATAGAAGTTAGAGTCACCGTCGGTAATTCCATGGATTGTTTTGTATCATTTATTTGGCAGACTCTGTGATTTGCGATGACGTCTCTTGAGGGGTCGTTACATTGATTTTCTTTTGTATAAGATATGTTGGACGTCCTGGCTGTGGGTCGTTCCGGCGGACGTCTGTTCTCAACGGAGCGCCCTGTGCGTTTCCCGAAGTTCCGGGTTGATTTTGCTCCAGAGATTTTCTATAGGCTAGTTTACGGCACTCTTCAATCAAATGTCCAGGAGTCTTACAGTAGCGACAAACTTTTGTCTGGAAATTCTGTGGAGGTGGTACCTTGGCTGGTGTAACAGGATACGGAGGTTGTGAATTTACAACACCATTATTATGGCGGTATCCAGGTCGATATCCATTATTAACATTATTATTTACAGGATTTTGACGAGTGAAATTTCCGACATTATTTGAAGGATCGGCACGTGGCTGGAAATTTGGACGGAATGATGTTCTTTTACGAATGTTTTCAGCTTCTATGGTTTTGGATAACTGTATTGCTGTACTTATTCCCTCTTCGAAGTTTTTTGGTCGTTCTAATTTCACACGTACCAATAGGTCGGAAGGAAGTCCGTTAATAAAACTATTTAATGTAGTTATTTCGATAGCATCTCTGCTTCTTTCACTTATATTGCCAGATAAATCAGACTCTCCATCTATAATTGCGGTACGTAACTCTTGTACCCTTGCAATATAGTCAAATATATTTTCATTCTGTTTCATATAGATATTTCCTAATTCTCCTCTATATTGATCTACCGATTTATTTGGTCCAAATATCGATTTTAATCTTTTCGTTAGTTCAAGCACAGTATGGAACTCTATCCCTTCGATGGCTGAATAAGCGTGTCCCTGTAATTTGTTTATAATTAATTGAACCAAATGATATTCATGATAAGCTGGTATTAAATCGAGAGCTCGTTCGCAGATTTTGCTAAAGTGAAAGACTGACATTTTGTGACCATCAAATCGAGGCACAGTGTCTATAGCATCTTTCAACCGTATTGGAGAAGGTTGATCCATGATATCAAAATGTTGAAAAGTTGGTTGAGAGTATGATCGTTCCTCGCGAGCATGTTGTCGTTCTTGCTGTCCTTCTCTATGAGAACTCTCCAGATTTGCAAGTCTAGAGTTTATTCTTTCAATGCAACTAGTAATTGTGTGCATAGAGGCCATCAATTGTTCTACAGCGGGCTGTTCTTGAGTTCCTGTAGTTTCTCTTTGATTCATCTCTTCCTGCATTTTTGCTATGTGTTCGGCTTTGGCTTGTAAGGCTTCAGCTTGTTCTCTCAGTTGTCTCTCCTTTTCATTTACTTTTTGAGTTAGTATGTCGATTTCTTCGGAGGAATATTGTTTCCTAGTAGCGCCTGTGGCTACAGAACTTGCAGAGCTTGATCTTGTTTGCATAATGATCCTTTAATTTGTTTTCCTTTTTCGTCTTTTCGTTTATATTTTTTCTGTCGACTATCTCCAAAGGTTTAGACTCTTTTGGCAAATCCCACCGCTGCCACCAAAGAATGTTCTACATTTACCTCTTGTTACGTCTCGAGTGTTAATTTAGACTAACTAAATTTTTACTTCTCTTGATCAGAGGTTTCTCTCTCAATTTATTTTCTAGGGCAACCTGCTAAGCCGGCTTTACCCTGGGACGCCGAGAGATAGAGTCTGAGGTAACCTTCTGGGTAGGAGAGTCTTATATCGACAGTAAAATACTCTAGGTTATTCAGTCCTGACCAGATTTCTTTTATTTCTTCCAATTCATGATAGCGATACAATGTGATATATATATATATATTTCTTTATATTTGTATATGAATGTATATATTACAGGTTAATACATGTGTATACTGATTCCTTTATTATATAGAGAGAGAATGATGTCTAAATGTGGTTTATTGGAATCATTATATTATTTTACAATCGCTTCAGATATGATCCAGGAGAGCATTGATTCTATTGTTAAAATCTCCGTCGTCTTCCTCGGGATCAGAAAAGAGGGGCTCTGGTGTTCGATTTAGTGTATCTCTTTCGAATTCGTCCCAACAGTCCTCAAGGTCCTCCAGGGGTACAGGGGAGTAACTGGGGGGCGAGTAGTTAGATCATAGGGGGAGCTCGGGGGAGAGTATGGCAAGGGCGACACCGGGGGAGAATACGGGGATGGCACTTGGACGCCGACGTCAATCAGAGGCCTTATTTCAGCATTTCGTTCCCAGCCTCGGAGCAATGCTAGCGGTATCCTGCAATCTGCTTCCTCCAAGGAAATGTCACTTGAATGTCCGTCTAAGGATTCAGTGTCCTCCTCTTCTTCTATAATAACTCCTTCGGGGTTATTTTCTTGAGCTTCTTCTTGGGCAGGCTCAGGGCTCGGTTCGATGGTTAGAGGGGCGAACGAGAGATCAAAAGGAATTTCTTCCTGATTATTGTAAGAAGTTAAAATGTTAACCGGGATTTCGTCACGATCAATGAATAATCGTCGAGCGACAGGAGTTCCCGTTATTCTGTTCCTTATAATTGCTCGTCGTCTAACGCGACCTTCTCTGATGGAGAATTCACGATTCAAGATTCGATCTACTCGTCTAGCATTAACCATCTATAATTAATTTCATTGATTGTTAATAAACTCTTTTACGTGAATTTATGATTTATGAAAGGAAAGAATCTACTTACGATGATTAGTTTATTCCTTTATATAAAATCGTATGTTTATGTATATATAAGATGAGGGGTCCTGTGAAGGGGGTAATTGAAACAAACGTGTTAGTATGTTACTTTGTTAAAATATTTTTTATAGAGAATGCGTAGAGAGGAAGTGGTTGACAGATTTAATGTTCATGCTTGGATCAGAGCAGCATGATGTAATATTGCTATGGTTCACTGTGTAGTAATAGCGACTTTAATTTATTAATTCGTATTTCAAAATTCTAGGTTGAATCTAAGATTGTCAAAGGGAAAGGATATGAGAATACAGACAATGTCAATCAATGACATAAATCAAAGCGGCTGACTTATATTCTGTGAGTATAAATTATTCGTATTTTCAAAGTGATAAGTCAGTGCATAAAATCTATCGTTTCGACAGATCCTCTAAGAGCCAGTCTTTCATTCGAGGTCAAGTATCGATGTGCAAGACGTCCCGTCACAGCGGCTCAGAATCCATAAAGAAATTCTTCAAGAGAATCCCTTTATGAAAGCGGCAGAGGAGTAGTATGCTACCCAATGCACATCAAGTGACTGACCAGAACGGCGCTACGCTCTAAGTATTGAATACTGAGGACCGGTTGAAATTAAAATAATATTCAACTTGAAAAGAAACTAAATGTCTGTATGAACGGTCAAGGTTCAAGGAAAAATAGTAAAGTAGTAAGTATATAGGTTGAGTTAACATGCGTAGTTGAAATATAGTTAGTTAATTAATTTATGATTTGTAATGGTACTTACCAGAGGATGGATTCTTCAACTCGTAATGACGATGTTCCTTCCCAAGATCGAAGGCACTCAGCAAGTCTCCTAGGGAGGTGTCAGGGTTGATGAGAGA
Organism: Camponotus floridanus; assembly: GCF_003227725.1. Lineage (NCBI taxonomy): Eukaryota > Metazoa > Arthropoda > Insecta > Hymenoptera > Formicidae > Camponotus > Camponotus floridanus. The sequence goes on from NW_020229642.1 coordinate 11,693, forward strand.
ATCGGCAGAAGACCCGGAGTATTATTTAATAATACTTTATTAATAGACTGGTTGGTTATACACTCTCGGTGTCGTAAGTCTCAACGTGACAAAGTTTTATTATAGCGGTACTGCTGGTAAGTCTTCTAGGTGTTTCTCCTTTCAGATTTTTCGATCAACTGCGCGGAGACTGAGGCTCTCGCTCCTAAGGTACTCTCGGATCCCTACTCCTTTCCAGGCGTTGGCGATGGTAGGAGAAGGCGGCGTAGGCGGCTCGACCGTTATTGCTGTCTCTCTTCCTCAAGCGCGTTGTGACGTAGTAGGCGCGCAGTACAGAGTGGGGAACGACGAAGCCGTCTATTATACATTGTGCATCGAATACATTGTTCTTTTATAAAGGTAAGTTTTATAATAATTTATTAGCAACCAGAATTTTTGTAATGCATTCATATATGTTTTTTGATTCAGTAAATTTTCCTCTATTGAATGAGACATGAATGGTTCTTGTACGATGTTCTATTTAGAAGTGAAGTTTTGTCATTAGCTAAATAACAATATAAAATTTAATTAATATTATTAATGATAAATTCTGGCATGTTAAATTATTATAATTACATTGTTAATGTTAGAAAATAATATTTGTATATATAAATGTGGTAGTATAAGATTTAGTAAATCGACAGTTGTTAACAATAATAATTTTCGTGAAGACAATATTTTATAATGAAATAATAATTAATATTGAACGCTCGGAATTATAATATTATTTTAATCTGTTGCAGCGGACGAAGAATACGGCGACCGGATGAAGGGGAGATAAGCTCTTAGTGCAGTTGCACTGAACGAAGGGGAGATAATGAAGTCACTTGGTAAAAACTTTCTTAATATGCTTTGTTCTTTTATTCTTTTAATAATTGCATGCAATATTCTTTCAATAGTCTTTTAAGTCCTTTGACTTCAAAATTTATTTCGCGTATGTATATATGTGTATGTACGTTCATACGTTTAAGAGCTTTAAAATATTTTATATTATTAATTAGCAATATTAATAAGTATTAAAGACTTAGTAATATTCTTATTGAGATTGAGAACAAATCATATGCATGCTATTATACTCTTGGGCTATTATTCTTAAGTCCTCTTGGTCTTAATACTTGGGCTCGAGACAATAGGGGAGATAAATCGCGCGTCCGCTCTGTCTTAACGCATTATAATTCTCGCATGCTATTTTATTCTCGTTATAAATTTTTAATGTACCATGAGCAGTTATATGCATATTGATTGTCTTTTCTACATAGGCTTTGTTAAATGGATTAAAATAATTTTAATACCTGAGAATAATTGTTCTTATATGCACATGTTCTCTCCTTTAATTTTTATTAATTAGTTGCATGTCTCTTATTAATTTATTACCATTCGTTGGCTGGTTTAATACTGTCTCTTCTAAAGTTATATTCTTATATTCATTCTCCTCATTTATAACTCTTATTCTCTAGGCCGTATACTAAGCTGGATGATGCAGCTACGCATGACGCTATGCACACCGGATGAAGGGGAGATAACGAATCATGCGAGGCTGACCTTGGTCGAGCATTATAAGGCTCTTATAATTTTTGCATGAGACAAAGAGTTAAGTATAAAATTTATTCATTTATTCTTATATTCATTTCTTATTGACTTTAATAATTTTGAAATATCATACAAGTCGTTTAGCATATAATTTCGTTATGAATTTATTAATATTAATTATTAGTTTTATTTAAGATCATTTATTATTCCTTATTAAATTTATTTTCAGACAATTAGACGACCACGACTGCGAGTATAAGTCTTGGCGTTACTATTATGTGGTGCCTTTTACTCTGCTATATTCTTTCGTAAGTATTTCCTTTCGAGACAGTTGCTAATTCGATCATGCATATTCTATATTGAAACTTGCGTAGGTACTTTTATGAAAATCATTTATTAATTTTATATTCGCGCTTTATATTCATTTTGTAAGATTGAATTATTAAGATTTATATTTCTAAAAGTCTCATGTATAGGTTCGTGCATATTCGCTTTAGTTTTTATATTTTATATTTGAGATTATCAATGTAATAATCATTCTTTAACTAGCTTAAATGATGCTTCTACAGAGTTATTAAAATTATAATTACCTTGTCAGTATATACAGATTGAATAATTCATTCTTTTCAGATGGAGCTTTGCATGTACGTTGGAAGGAGACTATATATGCGTCAGTCTATACTATAGTACTTCTATAGAAAGCGATAATATATAAGTAAGCATAAGTATTTTTCTTTTATTTATTTGGCTCAACAAAATGATTTACTGTCATCGGGAGTTATTTTATAATTATTCTAAATAAATAAATCAATATATTGGTATGCATCGATTTTTAATTCCATTATGTATTTCCTTGATATTTATAAATTTTGACAACAATGGTCAGGTTCATTTTGTTGTTCCTTTAGTTTGTGTATATATATAATCTACTTCTATTATGTGTCTGGCTATGCGGTTAGTTCTACTAGTATACGATTTTATTTGTTGAATATATATAATAACGAACGAATTAATCATGGTTTAATATGTATATATTGAATAAAATATGAGTTGAATAATATTTGATTATTGAAATAAGGAAAGAAATAGAAAAGTAAAGAAAAAATTTATGCTTATAATATTTTTGTTGCGGGACGTAACAGCATATAAGAACAATTATTCTCAGGTATTAAAATTATTTTAATCCATTTAACAAAGCCTATGTAGAAAAGACAATCAATATGCATATAACTGCTCATGGTACATTAAAAATTTATAACGAGAATAAAATAGCATGCAAGAATTATAATGCGTTAAGACAGAGCGGACGCGCGATTTATCTCCCCTAATGTTTTTCGCGCCGGCCGACTTATCTCCCCCTCGGTATGCGAGTCTTATACGAAGAAGACTTCGAAGTGAAAAGTCTTTTAAGCGTGAAATAAAATTAATCCAACATACTGTGCGTTACATATATAATCTTTTGTAACACATATACATATGCAAATTTGAAAATTACAATAATACAATTTGAACATAGAACAAAAATGAAGATACAATAAAATAGAATATTATAATAATTTCATATACTTAATAAAGGTTACTGACAGTAAAAGAAATGATTTAAACATTATAAAAATAACGCATATATATATGTGAATATTCAACGTCATAGCATTATATGCGAATAAATTATTCAAGCTTATAAGAGCGTCGCAAATAAGTTGAAGCGCAACTTATCTCCCCTTCATGTTTGTTATCTCCCCTATTGTCTCGAGCCCAAGTATTAAGACCAAGAGGACTTAAGAATAATAGCCCAAGAGTATAATAGCATGCATATGATTTGTTCTCAATCTCAATAAGAATATTACTAAGTCTTTAATACTTATTAATATTGCTAATTAATAATATAAAATATTTTAAAGCTCTTAAACGTATGAACGTACATACACATATATACATACGCGAAATAAATTTTGAAGTCAAAGGACTTAAAAGACTATTGAAAGAATATTGCATGCAATTATTAAAAGAATAAAAGAACAAAGTATATTAAGAAAGTTTTTACCAAGTGACTTCATTATCTCCCCTTCGTTCAGCGCAACTGCACTAAGAGCTTATCTCCCCTTCATCCGGTCGCCGTATTCTTCGTCCGCTGCAACAGATTAAAATAATATTATAATTCCGAGCGTTCAATATTAATTATTATTTCATTATAAAATATTGTCTTCACGAAAATTATTATTGTTAACAACTGTCGATTTACTAAATCTTATACTACCACATTTATATATACAAATATTATTTTCTAACATTAACAATGTAATTATAATAATTTAACATGCCAGAATTTATCATTAATAATATTAATTAAATTTTATATTGTTATTTAGCTAATGACAAAACTTCACTTCTAAATAGAACATCGTACAAGAACCATTCATGTCTCATTCAATAGAGGAAAATTTACTGAATCAAAAAACATATATGAATGCATTACAAAAATTCTGGTTGCTAATAAATTATTATAAAACTTACCTTTATAAAAGAACAATGTATTCGATGCACAATGTATAATAGACGGCTTCGTCGTTCCCCACTCTGTACTGCGCGCCTACTACGTCACAACGCGCTTGAGGAAGAGAGACAGCAATAACGGTCGAGCCGCCTACGCCGCCTTCTCCTACCATCGCCAACGCCTGGAAAGGAGTAGGGATCCGAGAGTACCTTAGGAGCGAGAGCCTCAGTCTCCGCGCAGTTGATCGAAAAATCTGAAAGGAGAAACACCTAGAAGACTTACCAGCAGTACCGCTATAATAAAACTTTGTCACGTTGAGACTTACGACACCGAGAGTGTATAACCAACCAGTCTATTAATAAAGTATTATTAAATAATACTCCGGGTCTTCTGCCGATTCTCTCATCAACCCTGACACCTCCCTAGGAGACTTGCTGAGTGCCTTCGATCTTGGGAAGGAACATCGTCATTACGAGTTGAAGAATCCATCCTCTGGTAAGTACCATTACAAATCATAAATTAATTAACTAACTATATTTCAACTACGCATGTTAACTCAACCTATATACTTACTACTTTACTATTTTTCCTTGAACCTTGACCGTTCATACAGACATTTAGTTTCTTTTCAAGTTGAATATTATTTTAATTTCAACCGGTCCTCAGTATTCAATACTTAGAGCGTAGCGCCGTTCTGGTCAGTCACTTGATGTGCATTGGGTAGCATACTACTCCTCTGCCGCTTTCATAAAGGGATTCTCTTGAAGAATTTCTTTATGGATTCTGAGCCGCTGTGACGGGACGTCTTGCACATCGATACTTGACCTCGAATGAAAGACTGGCTCTTAGAGGATCTGTCGAAACGATAGATTTTATGCACTGACTTATCACTTTGAAAATACGAATAATTTATACTCACAGAATATAAGTCAGCCGCTTTGATTTATGTCATTGATTGACATTGTCTGTATTCTCATATCCTTTCCCTTTGACAATCTTAGATTCAACCTAGAATTTTGAAATACGAATTAATAAATTAAAGTCGCTATTACTACACAGTGAACCATAGCAATATTACATCATGCTGCTCTGATCCAAGCATGAACATTAAATCTGTCAACCACTTCCTCTCTACGCATTCTCTATAAAAAATATTTTAACAAAGTAACATACTAACACGTTTGTTTCAATTACCCCCTTCACAGGACCCCTCATCTTATATATACATAAACATACGATTTTATATAAAGGAATAAACTAATCATCGTAAGTAGATTCTTTCCTTTCATAAATCATAAATTCACGTAAAAGAGTTTATTAACAATCAATGAAATTAATTATAGATGGTTAATGCTAGACGAGTAGATCGAATCTTGAATCGTGAATTCTCCATCAGAGAAGGTCGCGTTAGACGACGAGCAATTATAAGGAACAGAATAACGGGAACTCCTGTCGCTCGACGATTATTCATTGATCGTGACGAAATCCCGGTTAACATTTTAACTTCTTACAATAATCAGGAAGAAATTCCTTTTGATCTCTCGTTCGCCCCTCTAACCATCGAACCGAGCCCTGAGCCTGCCCAAGAAGAAGCTCAAGAAAATAACCCCGAAGGAGTTATTATAGAAGAAGAGGAGGACACTGAATCCTTAGACGGACATTCAAGTGACATTTCCTTGGAGGAAGCAGATTGCAGGATACCGCTAGCATTGCTCCGAGGCTGGGAACGAAATGCTGAAATAAGGCCTCTGATTGACGTCGGCGTCCAAGTGCCATCCCCGTATTCTCCCCCGGTGTCGCCCTTGCCATACTCTCCCCCGAGCTTCCCCCTATGGTCTAACTACTCGCCCCCCAGTTACTCCCCTGTACCCCTGGAGGACCTTGAGGACTGTTGGGACGAATTCGAAAGAGATACACTAAATCGAACACCAGAGCCCCTCTTTTCTGATCCCGAGGAAGACGACGGAGATTTTAACAATAGAATCAATGCTCTCCTGGATCATATCTGAAGCGATTGTAAAATAATATAATGATTCCAATAAACCACATTTAGACATCATTCTCTCTCTATATAATAAAGGAATCAGTATACACATGTATTAACCTGTAATATATACATTCATATACAAATATAAAGAAATATATATATATATATCACATTGTATCGCTATCATGAATTGGAAGAAATAAAAGAAATCTGGTCAGGACTGAATAACCTAGAGTATTTTACTGTCGATATAAGACTCTCCTACCCAGAAGGTTACCTCAGACTCTATCTCTCGGCGTCCCAGGGTAAAGCCGGCTTAGCAGGTTGCCCTAGAAAATAAATTGAGAGAGAAACCTCTGATCAAGAGAAGTAAAAATTTAGTTAGTCTAAATTAACACTCGAGACGTAACACGCGTTAAATGCCAAAGCGAAAGTAGGTCACTAGGTCGTCGGATTAAATCCCAGTGAATCAAACTTTAGAAAACGCGTTTCGGGGCCGAATTAAACCGCGAATCGAATTAATTCGACGACAGGGGAGTCTCTGATGACTATTTATTAGCGTTAATATCAATTTTGTTGCTCTGGTTCCACGGGATCGCGTTTTATCCGCGGCACGGCGTTGGCGATTTAATTCCGATGTGTATGAGGCGCGTTGGGATGTGTCTCGGCGCCGAAGGGTCGGGGCGCGGTCGTAAATTTTAGGAGACAAAGGGCTCGACGAACGCGTTCGAACAAGATTTTCTTACCTTCGAGAAGATTCTAGAAGTTTCCTCAGGATCGCTCGGCTTCCTGCTTGCTGCCGTGGTTGATTAAGACACGTGATGCACCTCGTGGGTCTCCAGGGAGGGTGGTGGCAGGCCGGAATGGGGTGACGTCTGTATCGATGGGTGTGAGCTTCTCAGGCCACACAGTATTGCACTTCACTTTCGAATTGTTTGCAATTAATTGTTCGTATTCCGGATCTAAATAATTATCAATGATGCGCGTATAGCGATCCGCGGAGCACTCGTAATGGCGACGTAGTCGGCGTAGTTGGTTCTTTCTCCCGGCACGGCGAGTTTTAGGCATTATGATTTAAATAAATAAAAAAAACATTCTTGGATTTATTATTGCTTAGCTATTACTCGATGTGCGGTGGTCCTCACTGATCAAGAATATTTCAGCTATATCTGTGAGCGGTGGTCCTCTCTGACAGATAGAATAAGTCCAAGATTGCGATATTGATTATTGTATTTTAAACAATTGGATGATTCTTGGATTAATCGTAGCTTCGCTATTGTTCAATGTGCGGTGGTCCTCACTGATTGAAAATATCTCAGCTATATCCGTGAGCGGTGGTCCTCTCTGACAGATATCGATGGTCCAAGATCACAATGTTATTTAGAATTTACTACAAATGAATGCGTGCCTGGTGAGAAATCTCAACTAAATGCAAGGTAGGATTCGATAAATAATCACGACGTTGATATATCAAATAAAAGAAGAATATATTCTAGACACTGGTATATATGAGCTAATACAAAAATCTTAAAGTTAGAGTTCGACTTAGAATTTAGAGTTAGATTTAGAAATTGGAATTAGTATTAGAGTTCCGCTTGGGAGCTAGATCTTTTCGGTTCGAAGTCACGATGTCGACTCTCTGAGACTGGGCCCGCTCTGAGGTCCCTTGATTTCGGCGGCTCGGCCGCTGCGGCGGTCGAGAGTGGGGAACTCCGAGAGAGAGGGGCCCGAGATGAGCGCCATCTCTCGGCGTTCGGCGGAAGCTTATACTACTGCGGCGCCGCGCTCGGCCGCAGGATGAGGTTCGGTGTCATGGCGCGCCTAGGCGCGTGATTCAAACGCGCTAGAATGGACTTAGTCGTTTTTGCAGTGAAATTCGCGGAAAATTTAGGCGCGGGATATAACACTAGCAGGGGAGTGCCTGGACCAGGACGGTTCGGAAACCTACTGGACCTCCACGCCCAGGGACAGCTGCCACTTCGATCAATACGATGTGCTCTACGACTCTAGGCCCGGCTGACAAGCTCACCGCGCAAACAAGCGTCGATACGCCGACGGTGTACACGGTAACGACGAAAGAAACTACCTTTGCCCTCACGAAGACCACGGAAACAACGTTATGCGGATACAAGCTGATGTCAACGGAGCACCCAAAATTATTTGTACTTGAAACGAAACGAGGAAGGACGTTTAAGATACGCACACGAATATCTGTCAACAACCTAGACATATTCGCGTACGTAAACTCAAAATTCATATACGTAGAAAAACATATCAAGACTCAACTAACACAGCTGTACCGAGACATAATGGAGCAGAAGTGCGCGCTCGAGAAAGAAATACTACAGAACGCACTTTCGCTAGCCAGCTTTGCCCCAGACGAAATGGCGCACCGGATTATGAAGGAACCCGGTTATACCGCGGTTGTAGCCGGAGAAGCGTTACATCTAATAAAATGCCTAGCGGTAGAATGTCGAGTACGACCAACGGAAAATTGCTACAATGAGATTCCAGTAAGCTACAAGAACCAGACATTCTTCATGCTCCCAAGAACAAGAATACTCACCAAAAAGGGCACGCCAAGAGACTGCAACGAATTCCTGCCGGTGATGTACGACATACAAGGCAGCTGGTACAGACTGATGCCGCGACCGCAGGAAGCAGCAACCCCCTCCATCATCCAGCCGCTAACAAAGCCCACCTGGAAATACCTGAGCCCCTCCTCTCTCGCCACTAGCGGCATCTATACAAGTGAAGACTTGGACAGGCTCAGAGACCACATAATGTTTCCCATGGAAAAACCCTCAATGCTGAATACAATAGCAAGAGGCGCTATGGGACGAGAAATTCCCCGAGGAAGCATAACTATGCTAAACCTTCTGGATGAAGAGTCACTGGATCGAATAGCGGAGAACGCAGGACAAAAATTATGGAAAGGATTCATTACGTTCGGGTCAGCCAGCGCCGGAGTAATAGGAATCTTCATAATAATCCGATTAATAAAATTAATAGTGGACACCATCATCCATGGCTACGCTCTACACTCGATATACGGGTGGAGCCTCCATCTACTAGGAGCAGTCTGGACATCGGTGACGCACCTGCTGTTGCACCTAGGGACGCCAAACCAGCGAGTGGACCGCAGAAACCAACGCCCCCCTAAGAGCCCTCCCACGACCCACGAAAACCTACCCCCTGAAACCCACTCAGTCTCGGACGAACTCTACCCCCTGGCCCACAAACCCCGAGGAAGTGAAGTGAAAAAGAACAATAGCGAACTGCGTAAATTGTTAGTCGACGGCGAGTAGAATAAAACCTAAATAATATGATTAGAAATAAGATAGAAGTAAAAATTGCGGTAGAACTTTAGTTTAGTATGTCTTTGTAACTCCGCCTAAAGATAAAATTGCGAGCGAATAGCGAAACCTAACCTAAGTAAATGCATGTTAAATTTAAGCGCAAAATGATGGGCAATGGCCCAACATTTTATTTTTAAGGGGGGAGGTGTTATATCCCGCGCCTAAATTTTCCGCGAATTTCACTGCAAAAACGACTAAGTCCATTCTAGCGCGTTTGAATCACGCGCCTAGGCGCGCCATGACACCGAACCTCATCCTGCGGCCGAGCGCGGCGCCGCAGTAGTATAAGCTTCCGCCGGACGCCGAGAGATGGCGCTCATCCCGGGCCCCTCTCTCTCGGAGTTCCCCACTCTCGACCGCCGCAGCGGCCGAGCCGCCGAAATCAAGGGACCTCAGAGCGGGCCCAGTCTCAGTCAGTCGACATCGTGACTTCGAACCGAAAAGATCTAGCTCCCAAGCGGAACTCTAATACTAATTCCAATTTCTAAATCTAACTCTAAATTCTAAGTCGAACTCTAACTTTAAGATTTTTGTATTAGCTCATATATACCAGTGTCTAGAATATATTCTTCTTTTATTTGATATATCAACGTCGTGATTATTTATCGAATCCTACCTTGCATTTAGTTGAGATTTCTCACCAGGCACGCATTCATTTGTAGTAAATTCTAAATAACATTGTGATCTTGGACCATCGATATCTGTCAGAGAGGACCACCGCTCACGGATATAGCTGAGATATTTTCAATCAGTGAGGACCACCGCACATTGAACAATAGCGAAGCTACGATTAATCCAAGAATCATCCAATTGTTTAAAATACAATAATCAATATCGCAATCTTGGACTTATTCTATCTGTCAGAGAGGACCACCGCTCACAGATATAGCTGAAATATTCTTGATCAGTGAGGACCACCGCACATCGAGTAATAGCTAAGCAATAATAAATCCAAGAATGTTTTTTATTTATTTAAATCATAATGCCTAAAACTCGCCGTGCCGGGAGAAAGAACCAACTACGCCGACTACGTCGCCATTACGAGTGCTCCGCGGATCGCTATACGCGCATCATTGATAATTATTTAGATCCGGAATACGAACAATTAATTGCAAACAATTCGAAAGTGAAGTGCAATACTGTGTGGCCTGAGAAGCTCACACCCATCGATACAGACGTCACCCCATTCCGGCCTGCCACCACCCTCCCTGGAGACCCACGAGGTGCATCACGTGTCTTAATCAATCACGGCAGCAAGCAGGAAGCCGAGCGATCCTGAGGAAACTTCTAGAATCTTCTCGAAGGTAAGAAAATCTTGTTCGAACGCGTTCGTCGAGCCCTTTGTCTCCTAAAATTTACGACCGCGCCCCGACCCTTCGGCGCCGAGACACATCCCAACGCGCCTCATACACATCGGAATTAAATCGCCAACGCCGTGCCGCGGATAAAACGCGATCCCGTGGAATCAGAGCAACAAAATTGATATTAACGCTAATAAATAGTCATCAGAGACTCCCCTGTCGTCGAATTAATTCGATTCGCGGTTTAATTCGGCCCCGAAACGCGTTTTCTAAAGTTTGATTCACTGGGATTTAATCCGACGACCTAGTGACCTACTTTCGCTTTGGCATTTAACGCGTGACCTATATATTTTGACCTAGTGACCTACTTTCACTTTGGCATTTAACGCGTGACCTATATATTTTGACCTAGTGACCCAGTGACCTACTTCCAGTTCTGGGATTTAATCCGACAGCCCAGTGACCTAGATAAATTTTCTCGATGACCCAGTTTTCGAAATTTCGCTTTCCGATCCGATTTTCTCGGCAAATACAACTTTCTAAGCACTTTTCGCGTTAAATTCATACTTCCCCTAATGTGTCATCACGGATTTAAGAATTTTATCCACTCCCCCCCTTTCTCCCCCCTCGAACAACCCCTAGCTTATTGTCAAAAGGCGTGCGGATTTTCCCATGATATAACCAGAAACGCACTTTGCCCTGTTTGTTACTACTCCCTGCCGTCGGGAGAACACCAACAATACTCATATATAATTAAACACCAACTCGTAATTGGCGAATGTATTGGAGTCGCCTGTAATTCCTGCGGTAGTCGATTAAGTGGATGCAGAGTCAGTGACGAGTGCGGGGAGTGCTCACAACAATACATTGATTACCTTTCGCGTTCCGCGAATTTTTCCCCTAACCAAGACGGTAGCATTATAATTCCCATTGCATCCCCCGAGGAAGAATCCACCGGCTCCGAATCAGAAGATTAAGTCCGAGTTATTCAGATCGCGCGTATCCCCGGGAAGAACCGCGTAGGTTTGCTTGACCCGAAAAAAGCGATCAAGTCCTGTCGTGTCCGACTACCCTGTAGCTCCGCGACACTCCGGGACGTAACACGTAATATATAAATATGAAATGATTTATAAGCTTCCCCTTTCCCAATGAATATATATATATATATACATTCTCTAATAACGTGTAGGAAAAATATATAATAAAAATACAATTAATACACATACATGTACATATATTAAACACGACGATTTTTGCCCTACACGGATATCGCGAATAAACTAAGACAAAATAATAATCCCTTGAGAAATCAATGCTTTGACCAATGAGAATTTAATAAAAGATATTTCCAGCAACAGTATTCCTAAGCAAATTGTAATAAATTAGATAAAATCATTTTGATATATGAACAATCGAAATCTTAATGCATTAATCAAAATTTAAAATTATTATATGATCAATGATAATTCAATATTTCATTTATATAAAGCAAAAGTATCAACATTTATAAAATCTTATTGTATGCCGTTTATAAAAATTAATATCTTAAGACATACAAACCAATATTAAAATTTTGATACATATACGTATACACATTCTTGTTAATTAATAATATAATTTTAAACCTTGTATTCCTTAACTTCCTCTAAAAAGAAATTAATACTAACAATCAAGATCTATATAAAATCCCGCGATGTGAGCGATTTTTAATAACCATCCACCTCGACATCGACAAATCCAAATATCATTTAAAAGTAAAGCCACGGTAGTCCTGCACCTGAAAGAGAAAAATTAATTAGTTAACGAATCTCAAAATTTTAATGAAACATCAATAATAAAATATAATTGGAAGAATCAAATATTAACGATAAAATTTAATAATTAAATTTTAGCGACAGACTTGATAAATTACTTGGCAGAATTGATTAAATAATTAATATGCATAGTACATGACAGGCAAAGCATATTATATAATCATAAAAGCAACACAATCGCCTTTAAATAATTAAAAATATAATAATTAAAACGTGTTAAAAATATAATAACATAATATTAATAGGTACGTCTTATAGTAGTACCATTAAAAATACTTATATAATCAAAAATCCTTACAACACCGATGTCTTAACTAAAAACATATATATATATATATGTTTATATATATATATATTTATAAAATTATGCGTTGAAACAACCCCTATAATTCTCGACGTAGAAATGTTGATCCATCAACCCTCTTCCTCCCCGTATATAAATACATGTACGCTCCCATTCGGTAACCTGTAAAAGAAATAAAACAATTAATACAAAATAAAGCCAATACTTGGCGTAGACTTTGTTAGGATAATTCATTAAACGAATAAAGATTAACGATAAAAATCTGACGACCTTCTAGTAGCTTCCCCGGTGATTATTCTAGCAGTAAAATTTTAAAGGCAACCCCAAAAACAAAAATTTAAAATGTTTGTAACTTCGATATCTTTTACAATAGAGATATACTAAGGGCATAATTGTGATCCCATTACCAAGTAGATCAACGTACTAATCGATTAATTAATCAAAATAAGTACACGTCCTAATATGCTCCCGTATATAATTCTAAAATAACAGTCCCTACTCACTAGAAGTATAAATATGATGCTAACAATCAAATTTACCAAACAAAAGTGTTGTAACTTCGAGATCTTTTACAATAGAATTATAAAAATAATATAATCATGATACCATGACCAAGTAGATCACCACACTAGTCGACTAATTCATCAAAAAAATGACGTCCAAATTTGGGTGAAAATGCTCTCGTATACATCTCTGGGATAATAATTCCAACATATTGGGTATATAGATGTAACCCCTCACGACGATAATATCTTATTTTCCATTGACCATCGATATACTGCTCCCAGTATAACCTATAAATCATAAAACCAAATAAATAATAGCTATGCACTGAATAATATCGCGATACTAATAATCGAAATACAAAACAAAATCGTATAAATATCAAACGAACTCTCCCTCTAAATAATATCATTAAAATCAAAATTACTAGTATCCGACTTAATATCGTCACAAGGATAACATAACAAATACAAGAATAATAAATGTTAAAATACTTTATAATAATATAATTTAAGTGCCATTGAATAATTACAAGATATATATATATTAATCCCCAACTAACAATGAATATTTAATAAATATCCTATGAAACTTGTAAAGACAAAATTATAAATAAAAACGTAAGATAATAACCAAAATTTAACAATTGATAAAACTAATAAATTATATGGTACTAATAATTCTCTATGATTAAAATTGAAATTGCTTAAATGCAAATAATAATAATAACACTAATAACAATAATAATAACAATAATAAATTTGCATAAATTTTAATAAGACTTACCCTTAGAAATAATAATATATCCTTGACCATCAACATTTTAATTCAGCACTGCTTGTTTTTCTTGCTAAACCTGTTGACACCTAAAAACAAATAAAAATGAATATATGTTCTTAGACCATAAATTAATAAAAATATTAACGATAAGAAAATTTCAGAAACAAAATTTTGGTAGTAAAATCTAGCTTCAAATTCTACAAAATAATTCTAACAATTATACATATGAATATATATATATATATATCTATATATATATATATGCATCCACTCTTATAACCAATAATAAATGAATAATAAAACCTTAACAAATAAAATATTCACTTATAATAAGCTAATAACGAAATTTAACCAAATACTAGCGACCCATAACACAAATAATAATTTAAAGTGATCTTACCTGAAAATCAAATAAGAATACCTTATATGACGAAGTCACATGACCCCCCTCCTGGATGCCTGAAAAATTAATGTAAAATAATATTTGGTCATAAGAATAATAATTTCTAACACGAGGCTGTCAATATTTTATAAAAATTTGCAAAGCATTAAGTATAACAAAATGGATAGCATCTATATGCTTAAGGCATATACACATGAGCCAATGAAAAGAAAGAAAAACCAACTAGTATAAATGAACAAAATAATATAAAATTTAGATTAAAATAATTAAAAAATCAGAATAAGGCCAATGAACATCATCAAAAATCAACCATGAACATTTACGATCACACTCTTCTATATATGAATGCATGTACCAAGCCTTATAAAATATTAACACTTCATATAAAAAGTTTTCAACTATAATAATCCCCCTTTTTCAAGTACTTTAATGACAAAATTTCATAATACCAAACCTTATTAAGTATAATTATGTCAGAATATTACTTACTAGTAAGTCTTCATATGACGAAAATATATGGACACCCTATATTCGTGTTCCTACTCACCGGGTACCCCCCTGGCAAAAGTATCGCCTGAATAAATAAAATAATAATATTAAGGATAGACACCTATAGCTACTATGAATATAAAATGTATATACACAATTGTAAAATGCACGAACATTTACATATGAGCACTCTTATACGTATGTATATATATATATATATGTATATATATATATGTACGTGCATATGAACATATGCAAATTTAATAATGTAAGACCAAAACCTTCCGAGAAATGAATAGAGCCCAGGTACATAATGTGCAAAATGACACTCGAAAAATAGAATCTAAATTCAAAAACTTTATTAAATAAAAATAAAAAATTACAACAATGAATATAATGACAGCAACTTCTTACCATGCATAATATACATGTATCATTAAGTCAAAGGAAATAAAACGTGAAAACACGAGAGAAATAGAGAAATAATATGTGTACTTACGAATAATACTGCACAAAGAATATTATGCGTATAACTCTACGAGTCGAACAAGCGTGCAAGGCCAAGTCCAGCACGTCGCGTTATCTCCATTGGAATTTTTAAACATCCTCTCCCGACCTAAAGGCAGAGGGAAGATCTAAATTCGCGCTCGCATGAATGCAAACCAAATTAATACATCGACTTCTCTTTTATAATTAAGCATTAACAAAGCATTTTCTATTAATATCACACTATTATCCAGTATCATATACCTCTATATACATATATATGCATACTATATGTGACATATGAACTGACTACATATACACATATGCATACATATTTTATAACAAAATCCAATAAAATAAAAGTAGAGACGTAATAAACAATCGTCAGGACAAAAAATTAACAAATATTAATAGATAAAAATATACACCTTTATATATATATGCATACTATATGTAACCTATAAATCGAATAAATTTACATATATGCACATATATTTTATAACCAAACTCAATAAAATAACGGTATAAATACAATAAATACGCGTCGCGATAGAAATTGACACATATATATATTAACATGTCCAGAAATCTCCCTATATATATATGCATACTATACGTAATATATAAATTGAATAAATTTACATATACGCATATATATTTTATAACAAAACTCAATAAAATAAAGGTATAAATACAATAAATAAGCGTTGCGATGGAAATTTACAAATATATATCTTAACTTGTCCAAAATTATCCCTATACATACGCATACTATATGTAACATACAAATTGACTAAATTTACATATACGCATATATATTTTATAACCAAATTCAATAAAATAACGGTATAAATACAATAAATACGCGTCGCGATAGAAATTGACACATATATATATTAACTTGTCCAACAATATCCCTATATGTATATGCATGCTATATGCATATACATTTTGTAACAAATTTAACAATAAAACAAAGGAGGAGATATAATAGACTGCTACCGCGACAAAATTAATCAGCACACAAAACATATATATATATATATATTACGAATATTAACAAATAATTAATATTAATAACCCCAAGATTTTATACAATAATTATTAATCTTATACGATGATTATTAAATACGATTCAGTAAAAACTTGCTGAAATCAATTTTCATAAGCAATATGCGAATACATATCTATACATATATGTATATATATATATGTGCTAATATAAAAGTCGCCCAAATGAAAATCTTCAAAGAATAAAATATTGTCAGAATCAAAAGACCTCTTGAATAAAAGATCACGGTAGAGCGTGCAATGAATTCTTCGAGCACATCCGTCGTGATCATTCTTAGAAGTAAAACGAGCCGCTTTTTCATACGTTGTTCCGAGAACTGTAAGAATAAAATTTCTTTTAGCGACATAATAACTAGTAAGCGAAGCGATAATTAATTTCCATATATTCTTATTGTAAAATTTATTGTAATAATAATGGCTTGACGCATTAGAATTTATTAAAATATTATTCATAGACTTGAGTAATCATTAAAAGTCGACTTTGAAAATTTTAAAATATATACATATAAAACCACAAAAATTCTAATTGTTAAAGCCTTTATTAAATAAATAAAAATATATCTTGTAAATGATAAATCTTAATAATTAGTCTTAAGATAATTATTAAACCTGGAAATAATACGTGTAATATGCCAATTTAAACCACGTAAACGAATTTTAAAAGGTAATTCATTAAAAAATATTACTGTTACTAATGTGTCTTATAAAGAGAAAGAATGCAGTGTTACGTCTCGAGTGTTAATTTAGACTAACTAAATTTTTACTTCTCTTGATCAGAGGTTTCTCTCTCAATTTATTTTCTAGGGCAACCTGCTAAGCCGGCTTTACCCTGGGACGCCGAGAGATAGAGTCTGAGGTAACCTTCTGGGTAGGAGAGTCTTATATCGACAGTAAAATACTCTAGGTTATTCAGTCCTGACCAGATTTCTTTTATTTCTTCCAATTCATGATAGCGATACAATGTGATATATATATATATATTTCTTTATATTTGTATATGAATGTATATATTACAGGTTAATACATGTGTATACTGATTCCTTTATTATATAGAGAGAGAATGATGTCTAAATGTGGTTTATTGGAATCATTATATTATTTTACAATCGCTTCAGATATGATCCAGGAGAGCATTGATTCTATTGTTAAAATCTCCGTCGTCTTCCTCGGGATCAGAAAAGAGGGGCTCTGGTGTTCGATTTAGTGTATCTCTTTCGAATTCGTCCCAACAGTCCTCAAGGTCCTCCAGGGGTACAGGGGAGTAACTGGGGGGCGAGTAGTTAGACCATAGGGGGAAGCTCGGGGGAGAGTATGGCAAGGGCGACACCGGGGGAGAATACGGGGATGGCACTTGGACGCCGACGTCAATCAGAGGCCTTATTTCAGCATTTCGTTCCCAGCCTCGGAGCAATGCTAGCGGTATCCTGCAATCTGCTTCCTCCAAGGAAATGTCACTTGAATGTCCGTCTAAGGATTCAGTGTCCTCCTCTTCTTCTATAATAACTCCTTCGGGGTTATTTTCTTGAGCTTCTTCTTGGGCAGGCTCAGGGCTCGGTTCGATGGTTAGAGGGGCGAACGAGAGATCAAAAGGAATTTCTTCCTGATTATTGTAAGAAGTTAAAATGTTAACCGGGATTTCGTCACGATCAATGAATAATCGTCGAGCGACAGGAGTTCCCGTTATTCTGTTCCTTATAATTGCTCGTCGTCTAACGCGACCTTCTCTGATGGAGAATTCACGATTCAAGATTCGATCTACTCGTCTAGCATTAACCATCTATAATTAATTTCATTGATTGTTAATAAACTCTTTTACGTGAATTTATGATTTATGAAAGGAAAGAATCTACTTACGATGATTAGTTTATTCCTTTATATAAAATCGTATGTTTATGTATATATAAGATGAGGGGTCCTGTGAAGGGGGTAATTGAAACAAACGTGTTAGTATGTTACTTTGTTAAAATATTTTTTATAGAGAATGCGTAGAGAGGAAGTGGTTGACAGATTTAATGTTCATGCTTGGATCAGAGCAGCATGATGTAATATTGCTATGGTTCACTGTGTAGTAATAGCGACTTTAATTTATTAATTCGTATTTCAAAATTCTAGGTTGAATCTAAGATTGTCAAAGGGAAAGGATATGAGAATACAGACAATGTCAATCAATGACATAAATCAAAGCGGCTGACTTATATTCTGTGAGTATAAATTATTCGTATTTTCAAAGTGATAAGTCAGTGCATAAAATCTATCGTTTCGACAGATCCTCTAAGAGCCAGTCTTTCATTCGAGGTCAAGTATCGATGTGCAAGACGTCCCGTCACAGCGGCTCAGAATCCATAAAGAAATTCTTCAAGAGAATCCCTTTATGAAAGCGGCAGAGGAGTAGTATGCTACCCAATGCACATCAAGTGACTGACCAGAACGGCGCTACGCTCTAAGTATTGAATACTGAGGACCGGTTGAAATTAAAATAATATTCAACTTGAAAAGAAACTAAATGTCTGTATGAACGGTCAAGGTTCAAGGAAAAATAGTAAAGTAGTAAGTATATAGGTTGAGTTAACATGCGTAGTTGAAATATAGTTAGTTAATTAATTTATGATTTGTAATGGTACTTACCAGAGGATGGATTCTTCAACTCGTAATGACGATGTTCCTTCCCAAGATCGAAGGCACTCAGCAAGTCTCCTAGGGAGGTGTCAGGGTTGATGAGAGAATCGGCAGAAGACCCGGAGTATTATTTAATAATACTTTATTAATAGACTGGTTGGTTATACACTCTCGGTGTCGTAAGTCTCAACGTGACAAAGTTTTATTATAGCGGTACTGCTGGTAAGTCTTCTAGGTGTTTCTCCTTTCAGATTTTTCGATCAACTGCGCGGAGACTGAGGCTCTCGCTCCTAAGGTACTCTCGGATCCCTACTCCTTTCCAGGCGTTGGCGATGGTAGGAGAAGGCGGCGTAGGCGGCTCGACCGTTATTGCTGTCTCTCTTCCTCAAGCGCGTTGTGACGTAGTAGGCGCGCAGTACAGAGTGGGGAACGACGAAGCCGTCTATTATACATTGTGCATCGAATACATTGTTCTTTTATAAAGGTAAGTTTTATAATAATTTATTAGCAACCAGAATTTTTGTAATGCATTCATATATGTTTTTTGATTCAGTAAATTTTCCTCTATTGAATGAGACATGAATGGTTCTTGTACGATGTTCTATTTAGAAGTGAAGTTTTGTCATTAGCTAAATAACAATATAAAATTTAATTAATATTATTAATGATAAATTCTGGCATGTTAAATTATTATAATTACATTGTTAATGTTAGAAAATAATATTTGTATATATAAATGTGGTAGTATAAGATTTAGTAAATCGACAGTTGTTAACAATAATAATTTTCGTGAAGACAATATTTTATAATGAAATAATAATTAATATTGAACGCTCGGAATTATAATATTATTTTAATCTGTTGCAGCGGACGAAGAATACGGCGACCGGATGAAGGGGAGATAAGCTCTTAGTGCAGTTGCGCTGAACGAAGGGGAGATAATGAAGTCACTTGGTAAAAACTTTCTTAATATACTTTGTTCTTTTATTCTTTTAATAATTGCATGCAATATTCTTTCAATAGTCTTTTAAGTCCTTTGACTTCAAAATTTATTTCGCGTATGTATATATGTGTATGTACGTTCATACGTTTAAGAGCTTTAAAATATTTTATATTATTAATTAGCAATATTAATAAGTATTAAAGACTTAGTAATATTCTTATTGAGATTGAGAACAAATCATATGCATGCTATTATACTCTTGGGCTATTATTCTTAAGTCCTCTTGGTCTTAATACTTGGGCTCGAGACAATAGGGGAGATAACAAACATGAAGGGGAGATAAGTTGCGCTTCAACTTATTTGCGACGCTCTTATAAGCTTGAATAATTTATTCGCATATAATGCTATGACGTTGAATATTCACATATATATATGCGTTATTTTTATAATGTTTAAATCATTTCTTTTACTGTCAGTAACCTTTATTAAGTATATGAAATTATTATAATATTCTATTTTATTGTATCTTCATTTTTGTTCTATGTTCAAATTGTATTATTGTAATTTTCAAATTTGCATATGTATATGTGTTACAAAAGATTATATATGTAACGCACAGTATGTTGGATTAATTTTATTTCACGCTTAAAAGACTTTTCACTTCGAAGTCTTCTTCGTATAAGACTCGCATACCGAGGGGGAGATAAGTCGGCCGGCGCGAAAAACATTAGGGGAGATAAATCGCGCGTCCGCTCTGTCTTAACGCATTATAATTCTCGCATGCTATTTTATTCTCGTTATAAATTTTTAATGTACCATGAGCAGTTATATGCATATTGATTGTCTTTTCTACATAGGCTTTGTTAAATGGATTAAAATAATTTTAATACCTGAGAATAATTGTTCTTATATGCACATGTTCTCTCCTTTAATTTTTATTAATTAGTTGCATGTCTCTTATTAATTTATTACCATTCGTTGGCTGGTTTAATACTGTCTCTTCTAAAGTTATATTCTTATATTCATTCTCCTCATTTATAACTCTTATTCTCTAGGCCGTATACTAAGCTGGATGATGCAGCTACGCATGACGCTATGCACACCGGATGAAGGGGAGATAACGAATCATGCGAGGCTGACCTTGGTCGAGCATTATAAGGCTCTTATAATTTTTGCATGAGACAAAGAGTTAAGTATAAAATTTATTCATTTATTCTTATATTCATTTCTTATTGACTTTAATAATTTTGAAATATCATACAAGTCGTTTAGCATATAATTTCGTTATGAATTTATTAATATTAATTATTAGTTTTATTTAAGATCATTTATTATTCCTTATTAAATTTATTTTCAGACAATTAGACGACCACGACTGCGAGTATAAGTCTTGGCGTTACTATTATGTGGTGCCTTTTACTCTGCTATATTCTTTCGTAAGTATTTCCTTTCGAGACAGTTGCTAATTCGATCATGCATATTCTATATTGAAACTTGCGTAGGTACTTTTATGAAAATCATTTATTAATTTTATATTCGCGCTTTATATTCATTTTGTAAGATTGAATTATTAAGATTTATATTTCTAAAAGTCTCATGTATAGGTTCGTGCATATTCGCTTTAGTTTTTATATTTTATATTTGAGATTATCAATGTAATAATCATTCTTTAACTAGCTTAAATGATGCTTCTACAGAGTTATTAAAATTATAATTACCTTGTCAGTATATACAGATTGAATAATTCATTCTTTTCAGATGGAGCTTTGCATGTACGTTGGAAGGAGACTATATATGCGTCAGTCTATACTATAGTACTTCTATAGAAAGCGATAATATATAAGTAAGCATAAGTATTTTTCTTTTATTTATTTGGCTCAACAAAATGATTTACTGTCATCGGGAGTTATTTTATAATTATTCTAAATAAATAAATCAATATATTGGTATGCATCGATTTTTAATTCCATTATGTATTTCCTTGATATTTATAAATTTTGACAACAATGGTCAGGTTCATTTTGTTGTTCCTTTAGTTTGTGTATATATATAATCTACTTCTATTATGTGTCTGGCTATGCGGTTAGTTCTACTAGTATACGATTTTATTTGTTGAATATATATAATAACGAACGAATTAATCATGGTTAATATGTATATATTGAATAAAATATGAGTTGAATAATATTTGATTATTGAAATAAGGAAAGAAATAGAAAAGTAAAGAAAAAATTTATGCTTATAATATTTTTGTTGCGGGACGTAACACCTCCCCCCTTAAAAGAGCAAAATCCGATTGTTTTCGGAGGATTTGTCTATAGAGGTTAGACGTGTTGTTCTAGATTATTGATGTGTTCCCTTAGATGAGAATAAGTAACAGGCGTATTTACGTTTTCGGTGTTTCTCTCTGTGTAAGGTCTGGCCATCCTAGGTGCGGGAGTAGGTTGAAGGATGTCCATTTCTGGCGGTGCAGATTCAATGGTTGCTGATCGGGTTGGAGGCTCCCTGTTGAGAGGTGGTCTTTCAGAATTATTTTCTTTTTCCTGTCTTCGAGAATCTCGTGCCAGGTGTAGCAGTAGATTTGCAAGTGAGCTCCATATTGCTCCAAGTAGATGAAACTGCATCCATATACAGTGTGCAGGGCATAGCCATGGATGATTGTATCAATGGCTAATTTAATTAATCGGATGATCATGAATATTCCCACGATTCCGGCAGTAGCTGAGCCGAAATTAATGAATCCTTGCCAGATTCTTGTGGCGGTACTCTCTACAATTTTATTTAGAGAGTTTTCATCGAGAAGGTTATATACTGATATACCTTCAGTATTCATGGAATGTCCAGTCAGTCCTCTTGCTACAGCGTTGAGTAAAGCTGGTCTTTCTGCGGGAAACATAATGTGGTTCCGTAATTTTTCCAAATCGGCATCAGAGTATATGCCGCTTACAGCAAGTGGTCCTGGGGTTAAATATCTCCATGACAATGCTGCCATAGGTTTTAGCTGATCAGGTGCTAATTGCCTGATTTGTATTTCGGGTGTTATTTGTACCCATGTATCTTCGATTCTGTATAACGTGGGTAGTTCAATACTACATTCACGTTCGATTCCAATTTTGGTAATGATTCTGGATTTTGGTGTGAGAAAGAAAGATTCATTACGTACGGTAATCGGGAGTTCTGTGTAACATTTTTCTGTTCTTCTCACTTTTACTTCCACAGGTATACATTTTATTATTTGCACGGCCTCTCCAGTGGTGACGGCCATGTATCCTGGTCCTTTCATGAGTCTATATGCAAATTCGTCAGGTTGCAGGGTTGCAAAAGATAATGCATTCATTATCACTTGTCTTTCCAGTTCACATTTTTTGCGATATAACATTATTGTATAGAGAAGTCATTTGTTGTTTGACATGTTTTTCAATATACACAAATTTCGAATTCATATATGTAAATATGTCGAGGTTATTAACAGGAATGGTTCCTCGGCTGGTGAATGTATTTCCAGGTTTTGCTTCTAAGATGAATAGTTTCGGATGTTCCGTTCGAAGAAGAGTGTATCCACACAGAGGTAACTCTGTCGTTTTCATGAGGGCGAAAGTAATATCTTGAGTCACCAAACTATAGATGACTGGGGAATCTGCTTCGGAAACATCTTCAGTGATTTTATTTGCAGGTCCTTCATACAGTACGTCATACTGATGAAAGTTGCAGGTAGTAGTTGGTATTGACTTCCAATAACTATGTCCATCGTCAGCATCTAGACAGAAGCCATCGATGAGATCACAGGTGGTTCCAGATTTTAGTTTAATTTTTCCAGTATTTAATTGTATGGGAACATATGAAGATTTTAAAGAAATCTTGACGGAGGCTTGTACGACTACGTCATTCCCATGTTCCGTATGGATCATTATATTGCGTTCCCTTGCAATAACCATCAACTTGTATGCGTCCAGCAATGGTTATGCTTCTGTATGTTGTTTGATTGACTTTTATGCCAGTGATGAGACTATTATCTCCGAGAGAAAGTGTTCCGTCTTGAAACATTCTGAGGCATTGCATGTATCCAACTTCTTGCACATAATCGGCTCGTCCGTTTGTGAACAGCAGAGATGTGTGAATGCATGCCACAATGGTATATGTTTCGAGAAATTTCAACCTTACATTGTATTACTTCAGTGTGACTATAATCCGATAATTGTAAGAGTTGAATGTGGATTTCAGTTGTATTAGGTTTCTTTATATTTAATTCGCATTCTCCCACATCAAGTAGAGAAACGGCTGTTACGTTTAGGTGTTGTCCACCGCAATCGAATCCAATTAGAGCGGCAGTTTTGCTCAGGAATAATATTAGGGTTAGAAGTATCATGCTGATTTCTGTAATGATTACAAATTCAAGTAGATGTAAATATTCAGTATATTATATAATTTGAATAATTACATAGTTACCATTTCTTTCCTTTTACATATGGTTATATAATGTATTTTCTACATATATAGTTCTACAAGTGTAGTGGTTATATAAATGATTATAATACGTGTGTATAATATTCGATTGAATACATATATACTTATGTTTCTGAAGGCTGATATAGGGCCTTTTATATTGATGTAATATTTCATTGTTTAATGTGTTTTTTTTTTTCTTTTTTTTTTCATATTTTTTTCTATGCATATAATTGTAAAATATATATATATTTCAAGTATATGGACTTGTGAGTATATATATTTTTTTT